>NW_016805433.1:3574072-3683748 GCF_001698545.2 Rhinopithecus bieti
ACCACACCCAGCTATTTTTGCATTTTTAGTAGTGATGGGGTTTCTCCATGTTGGCCAGCCTGGTCTCGAACCCCTAAGGTGATTTGTGTGCCTCTGCCTCCCAAAGTGCTAGGATTACAGGTGTGAGCCACCGCCACTGGCCAATCACGCGCCTATTTAGCCCAATAAATTTTCCTGGAAGAGTCTTGGTATGAGCTAACAATTCACAAATAGGACTGCTTTACAATGAACTGCATGGCTGCAAGTACACAGCAGTTGATAATCTGCTGAGATCCACACATTGCCCAGCTGGCTTTTTCAGACCCTGCCTTCTTGCCTTTGGTATGCTGTTCCGGGGTGTTATGCCCCGACCCATGACTCATGACTTGGCTTTTTGACCAGGCAACCTTCTCATTGTGGTTCCTTGGCTTGGCATTTGGTTATGGCTTTCCTTCTAGGGCAGGGCACTCATCTAGGCCACACTCTGCCAACTTAGATTTAGCCTATCAGCCTCTTTGCCCCTTTCCTGGCTTCCTCATACTTCAGTTCCCTCCCTAGGCAAATGGCCTTGTGGAGTCACAGTACCCAACAAACTCTTTTCCAGCATTTGATCGGCTTGATAGCCAAATAATTTCTCTTTATTTTCAGCTGAGATCTCATACAGATCAGCTGAGATTACATTTGTCCTAATGTAAACCATTATCGCCATCTCTGGTCCAATATCCTCATAGGGTCAGTTTTCCATTCCTTTAATCTTTTCTTTCACTCATCTCTTTTACTCTGTTTTATTAATTGAATTAATAAGTATAAAATACTTGGAACAGAACCTGACATAAACATTTGCAGGTTGTATTATTATTATTTTCTTCACATCCTTTTAATAGTATTTTAATAACCTACTTCTGCATTAACGCTTTTTTAATACTGCTTCAGTTTCAGAGTAGACATTTATGATATTTGCTATATACACAGGTACAATACTAGTTAGTTCATGAATAGTATAGCATTTAATTCTCATAACTCTTTGAGCTAGTATTACACACAGGTACATATACTTTTTGAAAACAGGTGAAGGTACTAAGACTGCCAGGGTATAAAGAAACTTGCTCATGGTCACACAGACAGCAAGTATGGACCCAGGATTGGAACCTGACTCCTTTGATGGCATGTCCCCAGTTTTTCAGTAGACCTTGGTGTCTCTCTTCGGTAAAGGATTATTTAGAAAGGGTTGCTATTTACAGATTGTAAGTAAAAGGACTAGTGCTATGGTTTTCAGACTTAAACATATCATAAAACCTTTTATTTAAATGAAATCTTGTGAAGAAGCCAAAATGGAAAACAGCTGATACAAAACTGCTTGAAGCATGTAGAGGGTTTCTTTTTTTCTTTTTTTTTTTTTTTTGAGACGGAGTCTCGCTCTGTCGCCCAGGCTGGAGTGCAGTGGCCGGATCTCAGCTCACTGCAAGCTCCGTCTCCCGGGTTTACGCCATTCTCCTGGCTCAGCCTCCCAAGTAGCTGGGACTACAGGCGCCCGCTACGTCGCCCGGCTAGTTTTTTGTATTTTTTAGTAGAGACGGGGTTTCACCGGGTTAGCCAGGATGGTCTCGATCTCCTGACCTTGTGATCCGCCCGTCTCGGCCTCCCAAAGTGCTGGGATTACAGGATTGAGCCACCGCGCCCGGCCGGGTTTCTACAAGTATCTCTATTACTTCCCTAATTCCCTACCCTACGGTCCCTCAAGGCCTGCTGAGGAACACAGTTCCACAACACTGAATTAGTGTAATCATGAATATGCATCTATTTAATTCAAATGGCTCTAAAAGGGCATGCCCTGAGAGACCACCATCCTTGCCTGGTCAGCCAGCACCAAATTCCTCTCCCTGGAAGCAATGAGACAGTGCTTTTGCATTCTTATTTCTTATGTGGCTGTAAGCAGAAGTATTTAGGTATCCTCTTTAAAGACACCTCTTTTTGGTGAACAAATTGATTTAATTTACATTTATGATCTTCTTCACTTTCCTAAGCATCCTTTGGACTCCCAAAAGATCAAATCAACATTTTGTTAAGGTGATTCGAAAGGCGGTGCCTATGCATGGGGTGACCAGCCAGCCCAGTTTGTCTGAGACACTGGATTTTCACCGCTAAAACTGTGTCAGCCCCAAGCAAACTGGGATGGTTTATCACAAACCCCTGAGGTCACAAAAATCACCCTTTAAGGACCACTAACCAGGGTCCCACAAAACCACTACTCCCATGACCTGGGCCACTTGCTTCCTGGTCTTGCTGATCAGGTGAATTACAGGTCATTTTGAGTGTAGTTAACACTCTTCCTTTATTCCTCGCCCTGAACTTGAAAATCAATATCAAAGATAAGATGTTTCAAAGAGATTAAAAAAACAACATATTTTTGTTTTTAAGGCATAGTTAAGGTATGGGCACGATCTTTCTCTTCTTCCCTCCTATTCTTTTTTTTTTTTTTTTTTGAGACAGTGTCTCATTCTGCAACCTCTACCTCTTGGGCTTAAGTGATTCAGTCTACAAAAAAAAAAGAAAAAGAAAAAGAAAAAACAAAGGCCTTGAGCTGCTTACAGACTGTAAGTCATTGGAGGAGGGATGGAATCTGAAATGGAAGCGCAGAGCGCCGGGTCAGAGGAGGGCTTTACCCAGGTCACCCGCAAGGGCGGGGGAAGAAACGACAGGCTGAACAGCTGTCCGCAGTGGGAGAGGGCGGGGATGCGGGCCGGATGGACACAGAGGAGGCCAGGCCGGCGAAGAGGCCCATCTTCCCACCCCTCTGTGGGGACGGGCTCCTGAGTGTGAAAGAAGAAACAAGGAAAATTCCAGTCTCAGCTAACAGATACACACCATTGAAAGAAAACTAGATGAAGATATTTACTCCTATTGTGGAACATTGGGGACTTCAGATACACTTTAACTTGAAATCAAGGAATGTAGAAATCAGGACTTGTAAAGAAACCAAGGATGTTAGTGCTCTGACAACAGCAGCTGATTTTGTGAAAGCTTTTATTCTAGGCTTTTAGGTGGAGGATGCACTTGCCCTCATCAGGTTGGATGACCTCTTCCTAGAGTCTTTTGAAATTACAGATGTTAAACCCCTAAAGGGAGACCATTTATCCAGGGCAATAGGAAGAATTGCTGGCAAAGGAGGAAAAACCAAATTCACCATAGAGAATGTGACACGGACGCGGATAGTTTTGGCTGATGTTAAAGTTCACATCTTTGGCTTCTTCCAAAACATCAAGATGGCAAGAATTGCCATTTGCAAACTAATCTTGGGAAATCCTCCTTCCAAGGTTTATGGCAATATTCGAGCTGTGGCTTGCAGATCAGCAGATGATTTCTGATTTCAAGTCAGAGACTTTTTATCTTGCCTTTGGACTCTGGAGAAAAATACTTTATGAGTGGTCGGTCACAAGAAACCATGTGAATAATTTCAGTCATTTGAAGCCTCCGTCCCTTCTTCCATTCTCAGCCAGAAGCATAAACAGAAAAGAAAGATTTAAGAGTATTCACACTCAACAGGTTTTAGAATAATTTAAATATCAAAAATTGATTCTATTATACTTACTCATTAGGTATAATTTATCATTTATCTGAAATCACATGTAGCAGATTGCATAGTCTGTAATCCTCTCAGAGGGAAACTTCTTTAAACAAGAAGTTAAAACAGCTCTATATGAATAAGTTTAAACAGTTCTATATGAATTTATACTTTTATATTTATAAATTTATAACTTCATAAAAATTTATAAACCTTTCTTCTTTATAATTATAATTTAATAGATTATTTCAGAAAAACCTCTCTGAATGATAACTCTTCCTTACTACTGGGTGATGTGTAAATATTTTTTGGGGGACAGGGTCTCACTTTGTCACCCAGGCTGGAGTGCAGTGGTACGATCTCAGCTCACTGCAGCCTCTACCTCCTGGGTTCAAGTGATCCTCCTGCCTCAGCCTCCCTAGTAGGTGAGACTACAGGTGTCCACCATCATGCCTGGCTAATTTTTTGTATTTTTTGTAGCGATGGGGTTTCACCATGTTGACCCGGTTGGTCTCGAACTCCTGACCTCAAGTGATCCATCCACCTCGGCCTCCCAAAGTGCTGGGATTACAGGCATAAGCCACTGTGCCTGGCCTTGATGTGTGAGTATTTGAGAGGTCATAAGCAGTGGTTTTGGCTATACTGTACTACACCATATACATCAGTAAGAGCTCATCTTGGAACCTGTTTTGCAGTTTTAAAAATTAAAGACCTACATTACACACACACACACACACACACACACACACACACACACACAAAGAGACATTGGAAAGGCCCCTTAAGCTCTCAGAGCCCAAGTTTCCTCATTGGCTCAGTGGAGATAATTACACCTAACAGGATTAGCATGAAATGTCAAAGTGCTTAGAAAATTTCATTTGCTCGATAAATGTTCATTTTCTTTTCTACCTGGGATGCTCAGAGTTCTGTTTAATCAAATATTCTCATAATATAAAGTTAGCAATAAATTATGTTTACCATTAAAAATGAACCTAATAACATGCAGGCATAAAGGAACTTTCTGGATGATAGAAATAGTCTATATCTTGATCTGGATGGTGGTAACATGGGTGTTTACATATGTAAATATTCATCAAGCTGTGTACTTAATAGTTATATATCTTACTGTGTGTAAGTTATTCTTCACCTAAGAAAAGTACTTTGAACATAAAAGTCTTCTAAAATTGATTTATGTAATTTTTTTGAGGGTGAAGGGGGCTCATGGAAATCTATTGCTAATCAATTGTCCTACTTTTAGTAGGGCACAAATACTATTTATTAGAGTGTTACTGATTAAAATGTTAGCTAATCTTGATGTTATGATTCATACTACTATATATAGATATGTGTGTATGTGTACATATGTATATGTATATGTAAGTGTTTATAGAATGATGGGTTCGGCTGTGTTCTGTGTGCAGTGGGGAGAAATGACACTCACTCCAGGTCTAAATCAGTTGCATTTTGTATTCCCCATGGAATACATGGCAAAATTGTGCTTTTTTTCAGTTTTGCTATTTGGCTTTCCAGGGAGCCTCAGCTAACCAAACTTTTGTGATAGCGTATTTATTATCTAATATTTGAATTTGAGGAAAGGAGCCAAAGTCCGTACTCCATGGAGCAATGGCCTCATCAGTGATTTTAGAAAATGGATTTGGAAAAAGGTTTTGGGCACTGGGCCTACACAGAACTCACTCATAGGCCCGTGGTGATATCATTTAGCACAAAGCAATTGGCTTGAAAAGAGAAAACACTGGCATTTTGAAACTAATTTTTATATCGTGCCATTTATTACAGTCTGTCTCTCTTTTTCTGGCATCCTGGGTTTAAGGAAATAATGTTATCATCTATTTCCAGAAATGGTTTGGATAACAACTTCTTGGAAACCCTTCGCACACATTTATATTTTGGTATCTCTCCATTATTTCCCATTCAGACATACTGGCCACAGGGGCACTGGGAGGCTCTCAGGTTCTGGAATACACCAGCGCCCTACTTTCACATGCCCAGGACACATGTAGGATCAGCTAAGAAGAGCAGCGGGTAGTCAGAATGTGGAGGGGAATCTCTGGCCCAACTGTGGGAAAACATAACTATTACCACCACCACCACCACTACCACCACCACCACCTCATGGGGAGAGGAGATTCAAGGGAGTGCCCAGGAACATTTCATGAGGTACATTGTCCAAGTCCCTGGCTGATGTTAGCAGGTTATCTCAGAATGGTAGCTGGGCAGTAAGTCCAGAGAGCAAACATATTTCTTGGAGATACCTTCAGGAGAATGGTCGCTCCCCCAGAGCAAAACATATCTCTCAGTAGCATATTTTCTTGGAGATACCTTCAGGAGAGTGGCTGTTCCCCCAGAGCAAAACATACTTCTCTGTTTCATATTTTCTTGTATTTTGGTATCTCTCCATTTGGAATCTCCGTTGGTATTCACTCTCCTGAAGGTGTCTCCAAGATAATATAATACCAAGAGATATGTTTCAGCCTGTTGAAAGGAGATTGATTATTCCTTATGTTAGAAAGGTTGCCAATGACTTAGTGATTACTGAAAATTTAAGCAAGGGGGAAAAAGATAAGGAAAACAAAAAAGTTTATGAGAAAAGAAATAGGTAACAGAAAACTACATGACGCAGCTGTGAATAAATGTCATCTGATCATAATAATGTAATACTGAATACTGACTTAACCCAAAACATTATTTTAGGAGGATGAATGAAAAGCCAAGTTGTATGCTTGTGTATGTGTGTATGTTGAATAATAAGAAAGCGAAGTCCTCATTTTTTATAATAGACAGTCAATACCTAACATCTAAATGGAAAAATCAAGAACTAGCAGTATAAGCATAATATTGAGAAATATGGAGTCAAGAAAGAGTTATAAATATTGGAAGTAATTGCCCTCAGGATATAAGTATAGAATGTAACTGCAATCATTGAAATTAAGTTAAAATTAACCCAAATTTTCTTAAGTCATTTCAGCTAATTCAGTCATTAAAATTAAAGCCTTTCCTCAAGAAATTAGAGTAAGCAGAAAAGTGCTTTTAGTGGGTTAGGAAGCCAGCAGGTAGGAATTTTCATTGAGAGTGGAAAATAGAGCCCAGAGTTCTTTTACCAATAATTAAAACTGTTGGTGCATAGGATTCTCACAAGGGACTCTGGTAGGAACAAGAAGGGCTGGAAAGAGACTTCAGCTGTACATTCTTTTCCTTCCAGAGGCTGTTGAAGCTTTGAATCTGCAAAAAAGTACTTGACCAGCTTGAGAATATTAGCCAGGGTGCAAAATAGTGGCCAAAATATTCCGTCTGTGGTTTTGGTTCATCAGCTGCTTCCATTAAAGTACAGCCATGCCTTCCCCATTATAGAGTTTTCAGTAGTGGATTATAACTACCTCCACACATTTTCCTAGATTCCAGATTGTTGTAATGATATCCCTGACTATGCCTTTGGGCAATGTAGATTCATTCTTTCTCTATTCTATGACTTCCTTTTATTACAGGGCTAGTAGCCTGGGAACTACATTTTCAGAATTCTTTGCCAGTAGTGGTCCCACGTAGATTCTGTCACTAGAAGGCACTTGTGAGAGAGCTGGACCCAGAAGAGGAGCACAATGATACACATTGTTTTCCTCCAGCAACAGAGGGTAGATGTAACGGCTTTACGGGATGTGAGGTTTTGTAGCAATCTCTAGGTAATCCCCTGGAAATCATTTGCTGTGGTGTGGCAGGCAGCTGGAATCACTGGTGGTAGAGATTTGTGATTCATTCAGCTTCTTGATTCTCGGAAAGCAGTGGCAAACTTGAGTGCTAGTGATGGTTTCCCCTAAACCTTAGATTCATAAAGACCTGGGTTTGAATCTTGACTCTTATATTAACTATGCAACTCTGACCTTGGTATTTTAATCCTCTGTTAGTTTTTTCAACTGTGCAATAAGGATAACACCATTTATCGTATAGATTATGAGGAAAAAATATGATAATACAGGCCGGGTGCGGTGGCTCAAGCCTGTAATCCCAGCACTTTGGGAGGCCGAGACGGGCGGATCACGAGGTCAGGAGATCGAGACCATCCTGGCTAACACGGTGAAACCCCGTCTCTACTAAAATACAAAAAAACTAGCCGGGCGAGGTGGCAGGCGCCTGTAGTCCCAGCTACTCGGGAGGCTGAGGCAGGAGAATGGCGTAAACCCGGGAGGTGGAGCTTGCAGTGAGCTGAGATCTGGCCACTGCACTCCAGTCCGGGTGACAGAGCGAGACTCCGCCTCAAAAAAAAAAAAAATATGATAATACATGTAAAAATGTCCAGTGAAAGACCTGTTCTCACAGTAGGCATTAAACAAATGGTAGCTATTGTTATTTATTTATTTATTTATTTAGAGACAGAGTTTCACTCTTGTTGCCCAGGCTGGAGTGTAATGGCTGGATCTCGGCTCACCACAACCTCTGCCTCCCAGGTTCAAGTGATTCTTCTCCCTCAGCCTCCCAAGTAGCTGGGATTACAGGCATGAGCCACCACCCCCAGCTAATTTTTGTATTTTTAGTAGAGACGGGGCTTCTCCATGTTGGTCAGGCTGGTCTCAAACTCCCGACCTCCGGTGATTCGCCCGCCTTGACCTCCCAGAGTATTGGAATTACAGGCGTGAGCCCCATGCCCGGCCCTATTGTTATTTTTATCCTCTGTTTGCCACCTGCTACTGTTGTTATTTATGCTGTAGCTGCTGTGCAATTATTAGGCAGGAAACTCATGTGCAGGGTGCTGGACTGAGCAGCTGGGATTACTCTCCCACTCTCTCTTGCATTGGCTTTTCCTTTTACAGCGGGGAAATGTCCACAACCTCCCTTCTCCCTACTTCAGAGCAGAAGCCTGAGTCTGCCAGACACCCAGACTTGTCTGGCTGTAGGAAAGCAGGACTGATCAAATCAGCTGTGACCTTGGCACATGTGTTTTGGTTTTCTTGTGTTTTTACTAGTTTACTTCTTTCAATAACCCAGGGGTAAAGGATAACCTTTTTCTCCAGGCAGCAAGATAACTTTTGACGGAAATCTCTGGTTCTGCTTTTTTAGGGGCCGGTCACTCCTTCCTACTTCCTGAGGTTTCCATGCTTGAGCAGGTTCATTCTTAACCTCTGGGGGCTTTCACAACAAACTTCATTGCAAGGCAAAACCCCATCTAGGCAAAGTTGTAGAGTTTGGGTATTTTGGGGCTTGGGTATTTCTTTCCTAGCCCCCCTTTTATATGTGAAACACAAATGTTCCAGCTGATAAGCCCTATAAGTGATTTTCCCCCTCATTGATTTAAAAAATTGTACCCTGTCTCTATATGGCACATGATCAAGCACTTTAAAATATATAATTAATTAAAGGATTTTTCTGAAACTGACATGCAGGCAAAATAAATTCAAATGAAGTAGGGAATCTATAGAAATAGCCCAAGAACAACCATCTCTGCATAGACTGACTGATAGGATACCCTGAATGCTAAGTAACTGGGATCCTTGTAGATCAGGGAGGTAGCGAGTCCAGTCATGGAGGTTGCCACACTTGGTATGCAGTTTCTACTTTCTTCTTGCTTAAACTACAGATTCCTAGTAGAAACTTCTGGTCTCTCCCTGTCAAAAAAGATGGAGAACAGGGATGGAGAAAACAATGAATGTATAGAGTGAACAGTTGTGATATCACTGCTGTATTCAATTTCCCTATCATTTCTAGTTTCTTCTCTGTTTGTACGGAATTGCTAAGAGGCTCACATAGGAACTAGGAGAAGGTAAGGTACTGTGGGAGGAAAGCACCCTGAGTGTCCAGGTCTCTTCTCTCTTCTTCATCAGAGACCCTAAAACTAGGATGATGGCATGTGATGCTCTAATAAACAGAATTTGCTTTCTCTCCTACACACCTGGGTTTGAATTCTGGCTCTGCCATTACTAGCTGTGTGGCTTTGGGCAAGTTACTTAACCTCTCTGTGTCTCTGTGCTCTTGCTTTTAAAATGTAGAGGATAATAGTACTTACCTCATAGGGTTGTTGTGAGGATTAATTAAGATGAGGCAAGCAGAGACTTAACACTGACAGTGGCATGTAAGTTATTATGTTTATATTCTCCTCTCAAATAAGCTAAGCAACTCCACCAGAATCTTAATTTCCTGTACTTGTTTCTCAAAATCTCCCCTTAATTTGCCTGAGATGTCAAAGGCGGGTTCTTTGGCTGGGTCATGTGAAAACCCTCCTCTGATTAGCGAGAGATGTGAGCTTTACAGAAACGAGAGTCCCAGTGGCAGAGAGTACCCTGCAATTATTTGAGCTGGCTACTCACATCCTGGCAGCCAGTCTCTCTGGAAGAGAATCATGTGAGTCACAGAGGGAACGAGACCATCTCACTGTGTTACTGAACCGTGACCAATGGCTTGCCAATCACAAGAATGGTTCTCTGTCTTTGTTCAATACAAGTTTTTACCTGCTTTATTATTCTTCTGACTCGGGCTTGTCTTTAATTCCTTCATCTGGAAAAATCTCTGACAAGAGGAGATATTAAGCTGCTCCCTTAGTTGGTATGAGGTTAATTCTACCAGAGTTGGACTATTTTGCTGTAATTGTCTGTGTATGAGGCAGTGCCCATTGGTATTTTTGCATCTGGACTTCAATTATTTTCAGATCTTCCTTGGGTTACCTTTCATCACCTTCTTTTGCTAACAGTACAGATGTTAGAATTCAGAAGAGCTCAGCTAGGTGTTGGTGAATCGAATCATTGCTTTTGGAATGATCAATTCATTGCTTTTTGGAATTTTAGGTTCCAACTAAAATTCTTCCATTGGCTATTCACGTATCCTCTTTCAACCTCCTTTTTCTTATATGTTAAATGGAAATAATAAACACTCATCTAATTATCTTTATCTCTCTGGACTCATTTATTACCATTACTCATCCTCTTCCCCAGCCCTCTTCATGCAGTACACATGTATCTGGATAAATGGAAATATTTTGTAGTCCTATGATCATTTCAGGGTTGCTGTGGAGTTTATATCAGATCAAATATATGAAGACACTTATTACTGTGTCTGGCATAGTATGGATATTTCTCGGATCTCTATATTTAAATTCCAAAGCCTGCTATAGGTCACAGAACACAGAAGCTTTAGAAGACTTGTGGTAGAGTCCCACCTCTGTCACTTAGTAACTGTGACACTTCGAGCACATACATCATTTACTTCCCCAAACTTCAATTTTTCATTGATAACATGATAACAAAAAATTGCCCTGGGTTATTAGATCAAATGTGTGCAAAAGTGCTTTCTAAACTGTAAAGGATAATACAAATGTAAGGTGCTGTGTAGGTACTTTAACAATTACAGTAGCTTTCAGTTGGAAATAACAATAAAAAGCTAAATGATACTTCTTAGTTTTAATTCAGCTTCACTCCATGGCTCCAGGACACTCATCTAAACATTAATAAAACAGGAGCACTCTAGACCTTGCTTTACAGTCAAAGCAAAACACACACAAGTCTATATACACAGCTGTGAAATGCACTCAGTGCTACCGGACTTGTGCTGGGGAAAAGGCGGATGCGGCATCCCAGTAGGTAGGAGGGTGGGCTGGTTTACTCCATTAGTGCCCTGGGGCCAAGTGTTGATAGTGAAAAGCTAAGAGAGGAGTCAAGGTTGGCACCAGTATCAGCCAGAGAGGAGAGGCTGGTTAAGTGCCTGTCCTGGACGTCCTTTCCTGTTGCCTAACTTAAAAGGGGTTAATTACTCAAATTACTCAAATGTGTTCCCTGAGTCTCATCTCATTGCAGTGCGGGGAGTGGTTGGTAGATGGGAGATCTGCTCCTGCTGTTCCTCATTCTCTTCTTCCTCTAATCCAGGGAAATTGGAGAGAGAGAGTGGAAGGTAGTATGAATCATCTGTAAGAGATACTTACTTCCCCCAGGGCTTGTTTCCCTGTGCATAGGGGAGACAACTCCAAAGTCATGAACTCTGGAGAAAAAAAGTGAATTATCTTCATCTTCTCAGGCATCAAATTTATTTGGCTTCTTTTTCTAGCCTATGGTTTGGAGACCTGAGGTCAGCACAGGATTTCAGAGAGAGAGAGAGAGAGAGAGAGGAAGAGAGAGAAAGGATACATAGTAGAGAACGTGCTATGCTAAGAAGAGTACATGGTCAGGGAGGTTAGATGTCTCAGTGGTAAGAAGAATCTCTGAAAGGACCTGATGGTTTAGGCAAGGCTAAGCCTTGTGTGGTTCCAGATGAAACAGCTGAGTGTCATTGATTAGTGTAAGAAATTGGGTTTAAAACCCGGGAGGCGGAGCTTGCAGTGAGCTGAGATCCGGCCACTGCACTCCAGCCCGGGCGACAGAGCGAGACTCCGTCTCAAAAAAAAAAAAAAAAAAAAGAAAGAAATTGGGTTTAAAAAAGTTACTCTGATTAGTTGGGTGTGTTGGCTCGCATACTTGTTCCCAGGTATTCGGGAGCCTGAGGCAGGAGAATCGCTTGAACCCGAGAGGCGGAGGTTGCAGTGAGCCAAGAACGTGCCGTTGCACTCCAGCCTGGGCGACAAAAGTGAATCTCTGTCTCAAAAACAAAGACAAAAACAACAAAAAAAATCAGTGAAGTAAGTCCATTAAATTTGAAATTGTGTAGATGTTTTAAGTAGGGGATAGTTTCTGAAAAGTAGGTCAGTGACTATTAGTTTGCTTGAACTGTCATAACAAAATACCACAGACTGGGCGGCTTAAACAACAGAAATTTATTTCCTCACAGTTCTGGAGGCTAGGTGTCCAAGATTAACATGTCGGCAGGGTTGGTTTCTTCTGAAGTCTCTCTCCTTGGCTTGTAGATGGCTGTCTTCGCCCTATGTCTTTATATTGTCTCCTCATACGTCTGTGTCAAATCATCTGGCCTTAGGAAAACACCAGTCATACTGAATTCGGACTCATTCTAATGAGTCATTTAACCTCAACTGCCTCTTTAAAGACCATATCTCAAGACACAGTCACATTTTGAGGTTCTAGAGATTAGGACTTAAACATATGAATTTTAAGGGAACACAATTTAGCCCATAACCACTATGGAACCATATCTACTACATAATATACGCTCAAAAAAGATTTTTGAATGTCTTTTGCCTCAACCAAGATGTTTCCTATATATTCTGCTCAGTCAAGAATCAACCCAAGGCTCTGGTGAGAGGGCCTAAACAGACCCTGCCACAGGGCAACTGTATTGTTTCAATCTTTACTGATCCCCTAACTGTACACCAAAATGAGCCTGGATGGGGAAGATCCTATAATTTCAAGGAGGGCACTCCTAGTCCTATTTTAATAGTTCAGAAAACTGGAGCTCAGAGATGTGAAGTGACATCTCCTAGGTCACACCACCAATGCATGTCAAAACTGGAAAGTACGTCTGAGAATTTCAAGCACCTGGAATTGTCTTCCCATTAGGTCGGAGTTAATAAAATTTAACAGAGATTGAGCTTTGAAGGAAGCAGTGTGTACTAGTTCTCAGAGAAGACTTGCAGCATGCAATGAGAAAAGAGGTCATTCCAGGTGAGTGAAGGAACATGAGCAAAGCAGAATCAGGAATAGTAAAAGGGGCTACTTATTTTAAGCTACTGTCCACTCTCCAGTCTGTACAGTGGCATATATTACCATTGACATTGAACTTAGGTTGACAGTGCCTCTCTAAAGAATCCAGGAAATAATGAGGCATCTCAGATGTGTCATCAATTTATTTACTGGCTCATTGGGAAAGATATTACAGTTATTCATCAACTGCTTTATATTTGCAAAATGGTTTCCCATAATTTTGATTTGACTTCTCCCTAGCAGGCTAGCTCAGGGTGGTCACTGCAAGCTGCTCAACTCACTAAGGAAACATTTAAAGATATAAAGACATTAAATTGGCCAAAATCCGCTAAGAGCAAGAGCTAGGATTAAGAATTGGAAACTTCAGAGACCTCCTCCGTTTTGCCTTGGGGCCGGCTTTTTCCATAAACAGGCTTCTGGGAAGCAGCATGATGAGGGGATTCCATGAAGAGCATGGCATTTTCTATAACCATTTATTGAAAATGCAAGTCATCAAATTAGAAGAAAGGCATACCAGGGAAGCAGAGAGGCCCACACTCTGGGCCAGGGTTTTAGAGCAAGGGTCCTGGACTGGGTTCTGTGTAACACATTTGTATTGACAACCATGAAAGGATTCAGCATCTTGAATGAGACAGCTGCTTGTACAGAGGCGTTTTTTATGAGCTGACAAGTTAGCCAGAAACAAAGCATGTTTGTAGGAAGTAAATCATTGCCAGTTTTAAGCTGAGCTTTTCATTCAGCTGTAACTGGAGACAATTGAGTTTTTAATGTTCCGCATGAAGTTCCTCGATTCGGATTTTGGTCAGAATGAGGTCTGGGATTTGATGTGGCTTTAGGTGTTCCATTTTCAAAATGTCACCAATATCTGTGAAAACAAAAGCAATGCTGGTTGTTTTCATTTCCTGCTGATCATAACTTTTCCAGGGGACAGGGTCTGGACAAACAAAGCTGCCTCGTGAAGAATGTTTATGTTTCTAGCTCCAAGACTGAGATTAAAGAGGGTAGATAAACAGTTGACGTGTTATGATGTGAAAATGATTTAAAGTCCACACTAAGATGAGAATTAAACTGAGATCCTCATTGGGGTCTTGAGGAGTCAGAAAGTTGCCTTGAGTCACATCAGTGAGAGTGAAGAATTGCCTCCTTGATCGGGTTTCTTCAGGGGAGCTGTTTCTCCTAAGAAAAATTTCCAGATAGCTGAAAAAAAATTTTCTTTTAAAACACTAAAAAAAAAGTGTGTCTGTGGAAAATTATTTAAAAATGCATTATATACTTTCCTGCCTTATCAACAAGAGTGTAGACCACAATATGCCCTGTTCTTGATGACTTGGGGTAGTCATTACCTTTACCAGCTCAAAAGCAGTGACACCTGTGGGCCCTGGCGATGCTCTCCTGCACCAGTTCACTAGAGGAACCTGCAGGGTGAATGGATGATGGCTGGGTGCCACTGAGGATTTATGTTTTTATTGTGGACCATGAATGGTATTCTTTCACTAGAACATTAAAAATAAATCTAGTAACTAAGTATACCTAAATCTTGCTAAGAGAACGATAACTAGATTAACTAAGCCAACTAAGTAAACATTTCAACTAATTACATGTTGATTGGGTTGGTTTGACCAGCAGTGCCTTCTCATAAGAGAGTTGTTCCCGAACCTCAGAGTTCTGTGGCCTGAAGTTTTTCACTGTCTCTTCATGTACATTCAAGCAGGGACCTTAAAAACTACCTCTGGGTTTGCATCATGTCAGTTATTGGAGCACAACTCAATCCTGTACAACTGGAACTCTAAAAACTAGAATTTTGCTGCTTTTTAGACCACACTCCCCAATGATCTTTCATCTTTTTTAAAACTGTATTCACACTTTAGGCAATCTTCTTTGGGATTCCACCTTCGTAAGGATGCATCTTCTTAGGGATTCTGTCTTAGCCTCCTGAACAGACAGTCAATAACCCCAGTGGCTGAGTTTTTCTCTGGTCATGCTGAGGTCCAAACTATACTAAACAACACAGTTGACCTGTGGTCTACCTGGCCTGAATTGTCTTACCACTTTCCTAAAGGGAATGAATATTATCTCTACCTGCAGTTTTAGGTGGGAAAAGATTGGTTTTGTGGCTGAATACCACTAGGAAGACTCTCTTCCCTGGGAAAAATTTAATCTGAATTTATGGTCTTCCCAGGTATCTTACTTTGAAATAGTCTTCTTTTAATCCTGAGAGACATGTTAAAAAATAATACGCTTTTAACTTATTTCAAACTATTGCTTTCCCAATAGTGAATCCTTCTGAAAAATTTTAACCCTGGGATGTCTCTCCTACTGGCAGACTCTGTGATACCTATTTTGCATTATTTTCTGATTCTTAGCTGTTGTATATTTAAATTTCCTGGATAAGAGATCCCTGGATAAGACAGAGACTATTCTTCATGATTTTAATTGACTTTGTTTGGTTATTTGCTACAGATTTATTAAATCAAAAGTTCTAAATTTAAGGCTGAATAATGGGCCCCAAAGAAATCAGGCCTTAATCCCAGGAACCTGTAAATGATACCTTACAAGGGAAGAGAGCCTTTGCCAGTGTGATTAATTTAAAGATTTTGAGATGCAGAGATTATCCTGGATCATCTAGGTGGACCCTAAATGCAATCACAGGCATCCTTATGAGAGAGAGAGGCAGACGGAGGTTTGACACAGACAAAACAGGAGAAGGCAACATGACCATAGAGGCCAAGCTTGAATGACATGACCACAAGCCAAAGAATGCGGATAGCCAGCAGAAGCTGGAGGAGGCAAGAAACAAATTCTCCCTTAGAGCTTCGTGAAGGAGTATGGCCATGTTGTTGACATCCTGATTTTGGCCCAGTGATACTGATTTCAGACTCTGGCCTCCACAACAATAAGAGAATACATTCCTGTGTTTTTAAGTCACCAAGTTTGTGACTTAAAAAGTCATTTAAGTTACATTTGTTACAGCAGCCATAGGGAACTAATACAAAGGGCTAATGAGCTACTCTTAAATTTCATGTTTAAAGTAATCATCTGCAATACATTCTTAAAATGCACCAAGTTTTGTGTTAGTCCATAAGGAAGGCAGAGAAGAAATAAAGGACATGGTTTCTTCCCTCAAGGGCTTTATGGCCTCACTGGGGAGACAAGGTTCATGAGACAAGGGTAGGTGACACAGGGAAGTGTATCATTAAATGCTGCATTACTTTTATAGGCTCATAAGAGCTGATGAGGTTCAGAGAAGAAGTTGATGAATTGGTGATATATGGGGAAGGATTATTGGAAGAGAAGGAATGTGGAGTATTTCCAGCCAGGGAGAAGGAGGGTAAACATTCCTGCGGAGAAGAATATGAGTGATGGCAGAAGTAGAACTGAACCTGGTATGCATTAATAGGGCAGGGACCATGATTATGTCAATCACTATTGATTACCATCACCCAGTATAGTGTCTGGCACATAATATGTACTCTATAAATATTTAATAAATAAACACATGTTGTCTTTGTAGGATATCACCATTCTAACTAGCCTGCAGGAGCAGAGAACATACTTTAGGAATAATGGGGAATTAGTTTGGGTATGTAGGGTAGGACCCATGAAAACCAGGGAGAAGAAAGTCAATATTTTAAAGCACCAACATACTAGAGGTGGATTATTCCTTTAGAGGGTTTGAAAAGCATTTAAGGAACATGCCTCCATGACTCGCTCCCTTCCTTCCTTTTTTGTCCACTAGATCTCCAGTCTTCCTATGAGACTGGGTTGGAAAATACATAAAATTAATTTGATAATGTATTTGTGCCATCTGAATTTGCCTTAGTCTCATCTGGAAAGAGGAGGTATTGATGGGCTTTCAGAATCCAGCACCAGTCATCAGCCCAAGAGTCATGTCCCTCATGCCATGGCTTCTGAAATCTACAGACTGTCTGTGGCTCTCTTTTGCCTCCCCTCTCTTTACTGAGCCAAGCTGGACGACAAGAACTGGCAGCTTTACCAGGACAATTGGACACATTCTGGCTTTATTTTCTTGGCACACTGAAGACATTAACCAGTCTCCAAATGATAAGAAACTTGGGAATTGTTAGTACCAAATCCAAGTTCCTTCTCACGGAAGGGGGGTTGCATTGTTTGAAAAGAGGAGTGCTAGTTGCTCAGTGACATGTTCTTTATCCATGATGACAGTCCCCGTTGGCACATCACAAGCACTTGTTTCAATAATAAAATTATTCTGGCTGCCAGCGGGGCCAGCTTCTTTACAAAATGAAGTAACAATAGCATGTTTCATATGATTGTCACTTCTTGTTGATCAATTAATTCTAAATAGTACTTAACAAAGATTTTTAATCAAAAAATGCATACTGACACCAACACAATAAAACAAACCTTTGTTATGTTAGTTTGCACCCCCTTTCATGCTACTTCAAATCTCTTTCTCATTAGGCTATCTTTCCTGTTAGCCAATAAAATCATTAGGCTATCTTTCCTGTTAGCCAATAAAAATGCTCAGTTCTTCCTAATCCTAAAACAAACAACAAGCCTTTCCCCCAATTCTATCATTCTGGCAAATCACCATTCTACCTTCTCATTTTTTCATTGTTAAACTTAATGGAGTCATAGTGAATTCAGTAGGTCTTGGACTGGCAAGCAGTGAGCTAGATTATGCCTGAAAACCTGTTTTTTTGGCCTATGTCATGTTTTCTTTCCAATGTTTAAAGTTTAGGAGATTTGCATAAAAATCTAAATTTCTCTTTCTCTGGACACATTGGGGAACTGGTAACACTGGGCCCGCATTCTCACACGACAACAGTCTGTTGGAGCTGAGTTTCTGTTTTTGCCTTCAGATGGGGCATATGTTCTCTAGCTCACCACAGACCCCACCATTCCCTATTGTCTTCGACACTGAGACGAAGTGTCAGTTGCCATTTATCATTGCCTTGCACCCTTGTTTTAGATACAGAATTATTTAGATACAGAATTATTAGATACAGAATTATTTCCCTGTACTGATGCCTCTGTCAAATGTGGGAAGTGAAAGACCCAGAGTGCTGCATGATCGTCTTGCTCTCAGCCTGCTTTATCCTTGTGTGTTATCTGTCTGGCCCCATCTGTGTTTGCAACCCCCAACCTGTATTACACTTTTATCGGTTTCCAGCATTCTTCACCTCCTTGTTAGTTGACTTTTTCCTTTTCATCTACCATGACCTGTCTTAACAGTCACTTCTCATTTAATAGATTAGATGGCCTTTTGTCAGTTCTCTTTCTCAATGCCCTCCCTGCCTGCCTTTCCTCCCCTCACTTTCCCTTCATCTTAAGATGTCTTTCTTCTTGGCTTCATTTCTACCACCTGGCATTTTCTGTTTCCCCTTCTTCTCCTCACATCTTACACTGTGTTTGTCCATATTTTACCTTGATATACTTGGTCTTGGAAATTTTCTTCTTGTCATGGTTTTCATGATTTCCTCTATGTGGATGACTTCTAATTCCATCGTTTTTCCCCCTGACCTCTCTCCTGACCTCATCCTATAGACCAGCTCCATGAGGTTCCTGCTAGCCTCTGAATCTCTTCTCCTACACTCCTACCACGTGCTTCTTTCTCACGTCACCGTCCTTTCTGTTGCTCCAGAGCATGACGTTATTCCATGTCTGATCATTCTCCCATGTTTGTTCTTTCTTTTCTCTCTCATTGTCCCATTCAGGCCTTTGTTACCTGGTTTTGTATTTTTTGTTTTTGTTGTTGTTTGTTTTTTAAAAAATCTGTTGGTTTCATTTTTTCAATATCTCTCTCCTTCAATCTATTATTATTCTGATGCTTGATTAATTTACCCTAAACATTCTTTTGTTGATTCACTTAGTAATTCTTTCATTAATCTTACAGTGCCTGCAAAATGTATCATTTTTTTCTCCTCTTAAAAAGTCATCAGTGGCTCTGCACTGCTAACAGAATGAAAGTCATAGTTCTTATATTGGCCTTGAAGGCCTTTGCCATCCAACCTCAGCTTGTCTTTCTGGTCTCATCTCCTGCTCCCAGGTATAAATCTTTGCTTCTTGAATAAGTGTCTGGGAGTGCTTAAGTGTAAAGCCCTAGAGTCTGCCTCGATTGGGTCTCAGCTCTGGCACATGTAGCTGTGTGACCTTGGGCAAGTCATGTAACTTTTAAGGCTCAGTTTCTTTATCTGTTTAGCCCATAGGGTTATTTGAAGACCAAAAACATAATAAGCCATGTAATATAATGCCTGGTGCATACATTACACCAGGAATTATATTAAATGAGAGTTCGATAAGTATTAGATAGTCTTATCCAGCCAACCCAGAGTTTGCCATATATTCTTATGTAAAAAAAGCTAGACAGAGGCAAACATTCTAAGACCAAGGCTTTTTTACATGTCTAAATCTTATGCGTCGTTTAAGGCCCAGGTCAGACTGTATGACCTCAGTGAAGCCTTCTCGGACTGTACCAGGTAGAAATCCATTCTCTTCTTGCATTCTTAGTATAGACATGATCACTTTATAATTGGCAAGATTGTGTTTATATACAAGTCTCCTCTAACCTACCCCACAGTAAGCTCTTTGATTGCTAGGATGTTAATTATGTCTTCGTTGTTCATGTCATCAGGATGCCTTATACAAAGTAGGTGCTCAGTAACTATTTGCTAAATGAATAAGCTTTCATCTGAGTGGGTATTTCCTCACAGTTATTTGTTTTCATTCATTAAAGAAAACATGAAGAAGTATTAATCATTTGATTTGAGAAACATAGCATATTTTTCAGTAATTTCCCCCCCTTACTCTTATGCTATCCCAACACAGGTGTCTTTTGAGGAACTCTGTATCTAATGATTTATTCAGAACTTATATCCCACCTTCTTTCAAAAGGATGTGAAAGAACATACTAAATTAAACCTAATGTGAAATAGGACAATTATGGCAAAAAAGAGAACAGAGACCATCTCAAAGAAGCAGGGAGCAGATGTTACCAGGCACCTGGGATGAGCTAATTACTATACTTGGTAACTGAATTTGGCTCTGCGTTTCTTGGCAGCTAGAGCTGAAAGGAAACACATTGGGTTATTCATTCAGCAAACATTTGTTGACTATCTTTGATAAATGGGGCACTGTGCTAACCCTGGGCATTCTAAAGTGAATAAGCCTGGGTCCCTGGCTTCAGCACATCACTTAGCCTGAGTTAAGTGACTGGAGATAGGTATGAGGGGCAATGGAAATACAGGGAAAGGACACTGACTATGTTTGTAAGGAGAGCCAGAGAATGCTCAGGGAAGAGCAGATGATTTCACCACACAGTTCATTGGGGGAAATGCATTTTTGGTGTAAGGAACAGAATATCCAGGGACCAGGAGGCCTCAAAGATGTGTTTGTGGAATGATGCGTTAAGCGAAGGAGTAGCAGAAGGTGAGTTTAGAGGGTTGAGTAGGGGTCAGATTATGCTGGACTTCATATGCCACATGGAGGAATTTGTTGTTAACCTCTTGGCCAGTGTCTCCCAACATAACTGCACACAGGAATCACCGCGGAGCTTCCTGAATCAGAATCTCTGCAGGCAAAGACTGGGAATCTCTATTCCCATAGCATGCCTTGGTTGATACATGCAGGTCTATGCAAACCTAACCTCAAAGACTGAGGTCGTTGAGAGGCTGAAGAAGGAGGCTAACAGATGCAGTTTCTTTGAGAGGAATATTTAAGAGAAACTGAGGAACATTTAAGAGAAACTTAGGAACAGAAACCATGTCTTGGGATGGCTTCTAGACAGTGGATCCCCATACTTTCCCTCCAGAGAGTATTCCTTTTTTAGCAAGCTTTTTTGCTAAAATGTGCAACTGGTAATGTCTTCTACCCTCTTGTGAAACTCATCACTGGGGAAGTTAGTTAAGTATTTTTATGAGGGATTATCTATGCTACAGGCATTTCTTCTTTATGAGGAGTTATTTATGCTACAGGCATTGTTTCTTTATGAGGGGTTATCTATACTATAGGTGTTTCTTAACCTTGCTACAGGAGTCGGACATCAGTCATTATGGTAGTTTTGCTTCAAGATGGCATTACTCTTGCCATGCAATAAGCTGTGTTTTCCTATACTATATAGCAAACTATACCAAATTTAGAAGTATAAAACAATAGCCATTTTATTCTACTCATAGATTATGTGGGTCAGAAATTCAAACAGTGCAAAGTAGTGATGACTTTGTCTCTGCCCTATTATATTTGGGGCCTCAGCTGGGAAGAATGGAAGAATGGTATGACTGAAGACTGGAATTATCTAGAGTGCCCTGATGGGGATGACATGAAGGCTAGATCCAGACAGGACTATCAACTGGAACCCCTGCTCAAGTCTGAACTCTACATGTGAGTTAGGCTTACCCCACAGTTTGGAGGCTTCAGGATATTTAAATGTCTTACATGCTGGGGCAGGGCTTTAAGAGTTAATGTGTGTTCTGCCTTACACTGCCACAATGGACATTATTAAAAAGTCAAAAAACAATAGATGTCAGCATGGATGTAGTGAAAAGGGAATGTTTATATACTGCTGGTGGGAATGTAAATTAGTATAGGCTCTATGAAAAACAGTATGGAGATGTCTCAAAGAACTAAAAGAAGGTCTACCATTTGACCCAGCAATCCCACTCCTGTGTATCTATCCAAAGGAAAATAAATCATTGTATCAAAAAAAAAAAAAAAGAAAGAAAACAAACAAAAAAATACCTGCACACATATGTTTATTGCAGTCCAAGTTGCAATTGCAAAGATAATTGCCAGCCTAAGTTCCCATCAACCAATGACTACATAAAGAAAATGTGGCATATATACACCATGGAATACTACTCAGCTATAAAAAATAATAAAAGAATGTGTTTTGCAGCAGAGGCATGCAGAATGGTTATAACCATCATTGGAGACTCTAGGTGGGGGATAAGAAACAACATAATGGGTACAATGTATACTACTTGAATGACACTAAAATTTCAGACTTTACCACTACACAATCTATCCAGGTAACTGAAAACCACTTATACTCCTAAAGCTATTGAGATTGAATAAAAACGAATAAGTGTGTTTAGAAATAAGGTGGAAGCTGCATGGACTTTTGTAATGTAGCCTCTGAAGTCATATAGTATCACTTCTACCTTACTTTGTTAGGTTAAGTAATCACAAGGCCGCCCGTAACTATGATGACAATACATAGACCTGACCTTTTATCAAAATAAATATCAAAGAATCTGAAGCCATATTTTAAAAGCACTACCTCTTTATCTGAACATGTTTTAAAAGACACTTGAAAGTCTAGTAGTTTTAGGTAATTGTCCTTATATTTGTTTGCAGAAACCAAACAAGAAAGGTATGATTCTTTCTTTTAAAATAATGAATTAATTTTAATTGACAAATAAAATGATGTATATGTATAGTGTACAAAATGATGTTTTAAAATAGATATACATTGAGGACTGGCTATATTGAGCTAATTGACATATAAATTATCTCACACTTTTTTGTAGTGGAAACACTTAAACATCTACTCTCTCAGTGATTTTCAAGAATATGGTATGTTGTTATTAACTGTAATCTCCATATTGTTCAGTAGATCTCTTGAGCTCATTCCTCCTATCTAACTGAAATTTTCTTTCAACCATATCTCCTTCCTACCACACCACAACCCCTGGTAACCAACCACCAGTCTACTCTTGACTTCTATGAGTTTGACTTTTTTAGATTCTACATGAATGAGGTCATACAATTTCTGCCTTTCTGTGCCTGGCTTTTTTCACTTAACATAATATCTTCCAGGTTCATCCACCCTGTGGCAAATGGCAGAATTTCCTTCTTTTTTAAAGCTAAAAATGTAGTCCATTGTGTATGTATGGGGCATTTTCTTTATCCATTCATCCACTGATGGGTACTTAGGTGGATTCCCTATTTTGGCTATTATGAATAATGCTGCTATGAACGTGAGTGTGCAAATATCACTTCGACATACTGATTTCGTTTCCTTAAATACTCAGAAGTGAGATAACTGAGTCATATAGTAATTCTGTTTTTGATTTTTTTGAGCAACCTTTATAATCTTTTCCATAAGGGCTATAATAATTGACACTCAACAGTGTGCTAGGGTTCCCGTTTCTCCGCACCCTTGCCAACACTTGTTATGTCTTGGTATGATTCTCTCTTAACTGTGTTCTCTGTTGTTACAATTCTGTCTATCCCAAATAGTTGGCCTTGCTCACCCTTGTTTTTCTACTTTTCTCAGGTATATTTAAAGCAAACCCTGTCTTTATGTTGCATTAGGCACTATTTACAAACCTTCAGTCTTTCTGGGATTCTTTATAAAGAGAATGTAAAATATGTTTTCAAAAGAACTTAAACTCTTCAAAAGGAAAGGAAGCAAATAAATGGAACCCTTTCTGGGATTTGCTAGAGACCATAGCACGAAGACTTCTGATTTATTTGGCCTCAGTTTCTCTAAGTGCTGAAGAGAATTAGAGGATTTGAAATAAAATGGGAGGATCATTGTGTCTGCTTAGAGCTCATCACAAAAAAGTGATGCATAGTTAATGACCTTTTGTGACAACCTTATTCTTGCAAACTAGTGGGGCCATATGTGCCCTACAGTGACAGATGGTCCCAATCTGCTGTTGCCAGATAATGGCTCGTTTAGAGGCTCAGGGTGACTGTGTGACAAGTCCCGGCTAGACCAGCTGTTTCCGTTGCAACTAATGCCTGGTCTGGCTGAATGAATGCAGGCCACAAACTTTAAAAGACATGCTTCTACTACATGAAAGTATTCACAATTTCCCTGGCTGGAGAATTGATTAATATATGTCTTTGAAAATTTTTACACCATTCCTCCCCACAAGAGCACTGGTCTAGGGGTCAAGGAACCTGGGTTTTAATCTCATCCTGTTGTTAACAAGCTATGTAACTATGGATGCATCACGTAGATTCCTTGAGCTCCTGTTTCCTAAAGTGGGTCTGAGCTGGATAATACTTGAAGTCTTCTAGTCTTTTGCTTTTTTTTAATCTTTCAATCCAAATCGTGGACCATGAAAGTTAGTGTAGTAAGTATTAAATAGTATTTACAAACTTACCAAATATTGGGTTGTATGCTTAACTCATAATAATATTATTTCTTAACAATCCTGGTGGCCCAATTTCCCAATATTATTATTCACTGTGTGAAAGATGGGCAAACTAAGTAACAGAGAATCACATAACTTTCCTAGAGTCAAATGTGTGGGACAAGGCAAAGCTGGAATTTGAACTAGCTCCTCCTCTTTATCCTCATGTTATACTGTATACCTGTGTGAGTTGGAAAAGTAGTCAAGGCAATACAGAATCCAGATGCAAACAGATGATATTGTGGCACCTCTATTTCCTCTGCCTGCATGCTATCATTGGTATTTCTATATGTGTAATAACTCAGGGCAGATGTCCTAATCTATTTCAAGACCCCACCAAACCAACCAGGGACTTGGCTCCCCTAAGGCACCAAGAAAGCCCTGGGGAACCAGCCCATTGGTGTTCCCATGTGGTTTGTTTGGAAAAGCCCTACTGTTGTGTAACAGTAGGGGACCCTTTGGTATGGGGCGGGCTGGGCATGGGAGGATATGCTTTTCTAGAAAAAAAGCAAAGGATTCACGGTATACTGTTAATGTATCTCTGGGCTTAAGTCACATGTACAGATTTATATCTTAAGTCTACTTTATTTAGTTCACATTTCTGAAGCTTCTCATTATATTGGTCTTGTGTTTCCTGGTCATATGAATTTTGAGACAGTGATCCCTTTCTCTGAAGAATGACCTCATTCTCCTCATGGAAAAATTACTTTGGCATTTGAGCAAATAAGAATTAAATTGAAACCTAAGCCATAGCTTCTCCACCCAGCAGCTCTCTGGTGTTTTGCTATGGACATTGGGTTATATTTTTTTTTTTCCCCTAGGCTCAGGCTTATTTTAAGAATATAATATAAATATTGTTTAAATAAATCCCTCCCTGCCAAACACAGGATGTAAAACTTGATCATGCTGTGAAAAAAGACTAGATATTTAGCTGACCTTGAGGTTAGTGGATAGGCTCTTCACTGCCAGCTAAATTTTCAACTGGGATTAGAGTCTCAAGAGGCATTTTTCTTTTTTTAAAGAAAGCCTGTGGGTATTTTCAAATATTGCAACTTTGGGTTCAGGAAAGAAGAGGGTATTATGGCTCCCATATGATGCTGCCAGCCCTTTTGTATATTTGTTGATAATTTTACTTGCATCACTTGTTCTCTTATCTGGCATTATTGGGTTAGCTCCCACTGTACCTGGCATGGGGAGGGTAGACGAGTCCTTAGAGGTCTGCAGAAAGGAATGATGGGATTTAATTGGTGGCAAGATCTTTAGCCCTGTGGTCACTCATACATAAAGCCTGCTTGCAGCCCTCAGGCATGCAGGTAATATCAGAGACCATTTGAATTAGGAAGAAGGAAATTGAGTGGGTGAGGCCAGTACTTCCATTTAGTGAGGTCTGAGTGGAGCTAGGACAGAGGGATATATATTAAGTTGACATTTTAAATCTAAAAAATGATTTTCTGTGGACATCAGCAAGCATAGGCAGCTGGGTAAATTAACAAAGTATATCATTGCCTGCATCTCACATCTACAGTTCATAGTGTTCCTGTGATTACAGTATAGATCAGTTACATTGACAGATGTGGTCTGGCCAATAAAGTTACTGTGTTACATGCGCTGTCTATGGCATATTCAGTTTGGGTTGGTGTTCTCTGCCCTACCACTGTGATGTCAAGCTTTCTCAAGCTTGTCCCTCTTGATATTTCAGGTTAGGAAAGCCTTTGTTGTGGGGAGCTGCCCTGTGCCCTGTAAAAGCAACATCCCTGGCCATGACTCACTATATGCCAGTAGTATTCTCCATTATGACAACCAAACATGTCCCCAGACAGTGCAAAATATCTATCCACTAGGGTGACAAAAGTGCCCTCCTCCCCATATGAGAACCACCATATCAGATTCACACTGACCCATAGGATTAAAAGAATATATGAGTTTGTGCCTGTTTATGTGCACACATACATATATACACATACACACATCCCCAAATTGGGCTGATACGTTGAATAGGGTCTTTAAGCATCTGTGTATCATGTTCTAAGTTTTCTCCTTTAGTTGTTTTCCATTAGTATAAATATAAGAGTGAATTGGCTGGGCACGGTGGCTCATACCTGTAATCCCAGCACTTTGGGAGACCAAGGCAGGTGGATCACGAGGTCAGGAGTTCAAGACCAGCCTGACCAACATGGTGAAACCCCATCTCTACTAAAAATACAAAAATTAGCAGGGAATGGTGGTGCATGCCTGTAATCCCAGCTACTCAGGAGGCTGAGGCAGGACAATTGCTTAAACCCAGGAGGCGGAGGTTGCAGGTAGCTGAGATCACACCACTGCACTCCAGCCTGGGCGACAGAGCAAGACTCCGTATCAAAAAAAAAGAAAAAAAGAATGAATCGATCCTTATTGGCTCAGATTTCTAGAATAAGCTCTTCGTTTCTCCATTTTTTAAAACAAAAAACCCACAATGCATCTATTCCCCATGCATCATATTTCCATAGAGGAACAGTCACAAGGAACAGGAAATTTACTCCATGCCCTAGGAAGGCAGATATGGGAAGGAATACTTCCAGGTTCTCTTGGCCTCTTTAGTCATGCTCATTGGAGCAAGACTTCAGTGATTAATGAGTTTGATTAATGAGTATCCTCAGTTACGCTCCTGCATGTCTGTTTATTCCTGTCTGTCTGCCCACTAAAAGGATGCATTCTCATCCCCTCTCTGCCATGAAGCAAGCTGCTGCTCTGGAAAATGTCTGTGGACAGCAAGTGATGCCAGTGACTGGGGGTAAGGCTGTGTGATGGGGTGGCACATAAGGAATCTACTGAGGCTGCAAAGTGAAGATACACCCTTCATTTTCACTTTGATCAACAATACGTGTGTTATGATCTTCAGTGGGCTCAGATTCAGGTCTGTCTTTTGGTTCTGAGCTTGGTTAGGGCAGAAAGCAGTTATTTATTAAAGGGCCTTCTATCTACCTTTAAACTCCAAGTAAAAGGACTGACTGTCTCATAAACATCAATGTAAAAGATGCCAACAGATTTTTTTTTTTTTTTTTAAACAGGGTCTTACTCTATTGCCTAAGCTGGAGTGCAGTGGTGTGATCACAGCTCACTGAAGCCTCGACTTCACAAGCTCAAGTGATCCTCTCACCTCAGCCTCCTGAGTAGCTGGGACTGCAGGTATGCACCACCATGCCTGGCTGATTTTGTATATTTTGTAGAGACAGGGTTTCACCATGTTGTCCAGGCTGGTCTCGAACTTCTGGGCTCAAGCAGTCCTCCCATTTGGCCTCCCAAAGTGCTGAGATTATAGGTGGGAGTCACCATGCCCAGCCAAGGTTTTAATATAACAAATATTCAAAGAGTTTCTGAATCCTGACAGCTAGAACTTTTAACCATAAATTCAAACTTTCAAGTAATTTTGTACACTGACAACTGATGTTCCAAAAAGACAGCAGAGTGGTGATATAAAGATTATGAACTTTGAAATCAATAAGACATGACAACAGTTCCCAGCTTGACCCTTTATGAATAGCTTTGGGTTAATTACTCAAGTAGCTTTGGGTAAGGTGAGGTCATGTACATGAAGTGCTTGCGTGGTGCCTGACACATAGTGGGTGCTCAATAGAAGCTAGCTGCCATTTACCTTCCCCATGCCACATGACTCCAAGTTAGCCAGAGTGGTCAGTCCCTCATAACAGCCACCTATTATGGCCATTAACATTTGTATTATTCTTTATACCTATTGAATGCATTTGCATATACAGTTTGATTTCTCTAAATCGCTATGTGAACACGTGAGGTAGCTGCATAGGTGGAAGTGATCCTATGTCACAGATGAGCAAAGGTGGCTCAGATGGTTGACTGATTTGCCCAGGGTCAGTAGAGTCAGGTCTCAAACTCAGGTAGAATTCTAAATCCAGCACTCTTTCCATCATGTCTTACAATCTTGTGTCCTTCTGTTTGAGAAGAATGTTGGCATTTACTGGCTATTCTGACAGATAGGGAAATTGGAAGACAGAGTATATGCATATAAAATCCAAAGTAAGTGTTAACTTTTGGATAAGTGTCTTTACATTATTTAAATATAGCTTCCCCACTAGGGCCTTTCCCTATAATATTTTCTTTTCCTAAATGTTTACTTTCTACATTCACTCATTCATTCATTCATTCACTCATTTATCATGAACATTTCTTGAATCTCTGTTATGTATATCAAGCAGCATAACAGGATCTGAGAGTACAAAAAACCCAAGATGGGATCTCTGCCCTCTTAGCATTGCTGGGGAGAAAGCTGTTCAAACCAATAATCATAATTACTGTGTGATGGCTTCCATGGAGGAGGAACATACCAGATGCAATGCAGCTCAGAGGAAGGAGTGATGGAGGAAGCCTGGAGTAGGTGAGGTCAGAGGCAGAGGCTTCTCAGAGAAGATGCTCAAATCGGGCACTGACAAGGGAGGAAGGATTGGCTACTCCTCTGAGCCTCAGCCACTCATCTGTGAAAGTGATAATATTAGTAACTACCTCATATGATTGTTAATGTCTGTAAAGTGCTTAGATCCATGCATGGCAAGTAGTAAGCCCTCTATTAATGGATAAATGGTGGTTGTTATTACTATCACAACTCCATTCAGGGAAAACATTCTATTTATTTATTTTTTAAAAAATTATTTGCTTTTTGAGACAGAGTCTTACTTTGCTGCCCAGGCTGGAAGGTAGTGGCAGAATCATGGCTTACTCTATCCTTGACCTCCTGGGCTCAAGCGTTCCTCCCATCTCAGCCTCCTAGGTAGCTGGGACCACAGATGTGTGCCACCACACCCAGCTAATTTATAAGTGTTTTTGTAGAGATGGGTGTCTCACCATCTTGCTCAGGCTGGTCTTGAACTCCAGGGCTCAAGCAGTCCACCTGCCTCAGTCTCCCAAAGTGTTGGGATTACAGGCATAAGCCACCTCACCCAGCCAAGCCATTTCATTTTATAAATCAGACTTCACACAGAACAGTAGGATAAAGCAAATACTTTCAAATTCTTTACATGTTGTTCCCAGAGATGAGCTTAAAATGGCACACGTATTAGAGCCCCAATACTAAGTAGTACTAAGGAGAATAATCTTTAAATTTTATTTATAAAAGTTTGAAATAAATATGTTCCTGACTTCTTCTTTCTCTTCCTTTTGTTTCTTCTATTGCTTGTGACAGGCAATATTAAAATGGAGCTTTTCTAGTTTCCTGTCCAGAAACTCTACTGTTCTGCCCAAAGTGTTTCTGCTATATCTGAGGTAGTTAATCTTAGTGTGATTTTTTCCCCTAACCTTTGGGATCTGGTTAACCTTTGCAAAATTTTGTTCCTTCCCCATGGACATTTACATGTTTAATTGCAGTGATAAAACTTGAGAGTCACATGGATTAATCCTTAAAAGCAAACTTGGTCCACAGGCAAATGGTTTCTCAGGGTAGTGCACTTCTGAAAGTCCTGAAGCTACCCTAGGCCTTTGTGAAACAAAGCTTTCTGTTAACTAATCATATTTATATATTTATTATTCAATTTTTTCTACCTTCTTAAACTACCTCAATAAAACAGAACTATGGGCATTGGAGGTGTACGTATATGCTGTGGAAGGCATTGTGGGGAATCTTGCTGATTTCATGTTGTGTAGTAGTCAGGCGGGGATGAAATGACAGCTCAAGAAAGACTCCTGAGAAAAATCATGACGAGGGTTGCTTTGTTATAGCTTTTCTGGGAATATGGATTCAGATAAGCCAGTGGCCTAACATGAACTTAGCCCAGCATTTTATCTTACTTCCTTTTTGATAACAGTTCACGTCTCCAAAATCCAACATAGACAGCATGGCTCACTTGGAATTTTAAATATCCAGAATGCGTTGGTGTGACAGCTGTATCACATTTCTCCCCTGAGAGAGAAAATGGTAGGCTGCCAATAGCAATACTGTTCACATTAGTGGGGCCAAAAGATAGACCACTTGAGGGAAAGTCTCACAGCTCTGTGAATCAGGCATACATGAACACAGGGGTCTGTTTAGCCCTCTCTCAGGCTCCTAATTTGAATGTATTACTCTTCTTCTTTACTTCCTTGGCTTATCTGATGATACTTTTGATATGAAATACAAAAAGAGTTGTGTTCATACATGAATATAATTGTAACATATAAAGTTGTCCTTTAAAAGCAATTACATTTTAAAATCACTACCTATTCTATTGGTGACGCTAATCTGATATTTTAAATTTTAATATAGTTTATTTTTACTTACATAATTGTCAATTTTAACAAAACTAAAATTGCACCAGAGGCAATGAAGCCTGATTTGCAAAGGAATTAGGTATTCTGGCAGTTACTGTGCAATATGTCAGCTACTGGAATTAGTAGAAAAATACCTGTCTTACATTTTATTGTATGGTGTATTACATTGTTTGTACTGCCGAATCAGTGAACCTTTAAATGATATGATACCATTAGATGTGAGGTTTAATGAAATTTTATTTTTATTGTTACTATTATTGTCAATAACATTTAAGAAATAGGTTTCATTTCCAAAGAATAACTTGTCTTTGCTTTTCTAAGATATTTTACAATATACTTCAAAGATGCTAAAACTAAGTTACACAAATATCTAAAGACAATGGAAGTCAAGATCAGCATAAATATTTTACAAGGTAGGAAAGAGATAAATTAATATATTCTATTAGATTAAAACACTTGGACTTTTGTATAGGGAGTCCTTTCCCCATTGCTTGTTTTTGTCAGCTTTGCTGAAGATCAGATGGTTGTAGGCGTGCAACCTCATTTCTGGGCTCTTTATTCTCTTCCATCGGTCTACATGTCTATTTCTTTGCCAGTACCATGCTGTTTCTGTTAGTATAGCCCTGTAGTATAGTTTGAAGAAATCAAGTAACATGATGCTTCAGCTTTGTTCTTTTTGCTTACAATTGCCTTACCAGTTTTTTTTTTTTTCTGCATATGAATTTTAAAATAGTTTTTTCTACTTCTGTGAAAAAACTTTCATTGATAGTTTGACAGGAATAACACTGAATCTGTAAACTGCTTTAGGAAATATGGCCTTTTAAATAATATTGATTGTTCTGATCCACAAGCGTCAAATGCTTTTCCATTTGTTTGTTTCATCTCTGATTTCTTTGAGCAATGTTTTGTGATTCACACTGGAGAGATCTTTCACTTTCTTGGTTAGCTATATTCCTTGGTATTGTATTCTTTTTGTGGCAATTGTGAATGAGATTGTGTTCCGTATTTGGCTCTCAGCTTGGCTCTTGTTGATGCATAGGAATGCTAGTGATTTTTGTACCTTGATTTTGTATCCGGAAACTTTGCTGAAGTTGTTTACTAGACAAAGGAGTTTTTGGGCTGAGACTGTGGAATTTTCTAGATACAGAATCATGTCATCAGCAAACAGGGATAGTTTGACTTCCTCTCTTCCTATTTGGGTGCCCTTTATTTTTTTCTCTTGCCTGATTGCTCTGGCCAGGACTTTCAATACTATGTTGAATAGGAGTGGTAAGTGAGGGCATCCTTGTCTTGTGCCAGTTTTCATCAGGAATGCTTCTCTAGCTTTTGCCCATTCAGTATGATTTTGGCTATGGGTTTTTCATAGACAGCTCTTATTATTTTGAGATATGTTCCTTCAATACCTAGTTTATTGAGAGTTTTTAACTTAAGAGCTTTTACACAGCAAAATAAACTATCAATAAACAGACAACCTACAGAATGGGAGAAAATTTTTGCAAACTACACACCTGACAAAGTTCTAATATCCAGCATCTATAAGGAAATTAATAAATTTACAAGAAAAAACAAACCACCCCATCAAAAAGTGGCCAAATGACATGAACAGGCACTTTTTCAAAGAAGACATGAATGTGGCCAAGAAGTGTCTGAAAAAAAGCTCAGTATCACTGACCACTGGAGCAAATGCAAATCAAAACCACAATAAGATACCATCTCACACCAATTAGAATGGCTATTATTAAAAAGTAAAGAAAGAAAAAAAAAGGTGCTGGTAAGGTTGCAGAGAAAAGGGAACACTTATACACTGTTGATGGGAGTGTAAATTAGTTCAACCACTGTGGAAAACAGTGTGGCTTTTTCCTCAAAGAGCTGAAAACAGAACTACCATTCAACCCAGCAATCCCATTACTGGGTAGATACCCAGAGGAATATAAATCATTCTGCCATAAAGACACATACATATGTATGTTCATTGCAGCATTATTCACAATAGCAAAGACCCAGAATCAGCCTAAATGCCCATCAGTGCTAGACTGGATAAAGAAAACGCGGTACATATATACCACAGAATACTACACAGCCATAAAAAAGAATGAGATCATGTGTTTTGCAGGAACATGGTTGGAGCTGGAGGCCATCATCTTTGGCAAACTAATGTAGGAACAGAAAGCCAAATACCCATGTTCTCACTTATAAGTGGGAGCTAAATGATGAGAACACATAGACACAACAGACACTGGGGTCTACTTGAGGGTGGAAGGTAGTGGGGGGAGGAGGGAGAAGATCAGAAAAAATAACTAATGAGTACTAGGCTTAGTACCTGCGTGATGAAATAATCTGTACAACAAATCCCTGTGACATGAGTTTACTTATATAACAAACTTGCATTTGTACCCTGAACCTAAAATAAAAGTTAAAAAATACTTGAGCTTGAAGATTTGTTTTAGAATTTAGCTCTTTTTTGTGCATAAAATGGCTTATGTTAATTGCTTGATAACAGCAGAAAGACTACTTCATTTTAAATCCCTCCAAGCAGCAGAAAGAGCAAGAAGCAAAAAGTCTCACTTATATATAAGATAGGTATGTTTGGGGAGGTAAAATATGCTTTATTATTAAAAGCTCAAACTTCAGCTCTGGAATTAGGCTTTGCTTCAAATTCAGCACCACCATTTACTAATTGGGAAATTAGAAAAGGTGTTTGATCTCTATTAGCTTCAGTTTCCTCTTCAGTAAAAATGGAACTAATAAACCCATTTAATATAGTTAGAAAAAAAAACTACGATGCTTAACAGACAACTTAATAATAATAAGCATGCAATGAATGATAGTTCTTATTGATATTATTTTGGATGGGAAGTTTAAGTGTGCCAAGTGTGCCAAGATCTTATTGATATTATTTTGGGTGAGGGGGTTTAAGTGTACCATAAAACAAAATCTCGTTAATTAATTCAAAGATTACTAAATATTCTAAAGAAAGATTATGTGTTTTAATAATATGTGCTCTACTTACATGTCTGTGGAATTCTGTAAAGCCAAAAATATAATCATAAGCATCTATACACAGTCCATGTTTGTCATGTTATGATATAGGAAAAGCTGTCAGACTTTTTGTACTTTTATTTGTGAGAACAACTAAAATTAAGTGGTGAGGATTTAGAAAAGCTAACTCTATTTCTGTGCTTTTTTCCCCTTTAATGTGGTGTTTAGTGCTTAAAGAAAATCATCCAGAGCCAGGATGAGTTGGGTAATTGTAAAACTATCACAACCACAGAGATCATGATATATCAAATTGTATATGTTTACAGAAAATGTGTGGTATCAGTCTAGCTGGCATAAAGGAATAAAAATAACAGTAGCAGCAAACAAAGCATATGGTAACTTAAAAAATGGGCTTTAAAAGTGTGATTGTTTACATTCAAAGCAACTCTCCATTCTGCAGCTTTTATAATTATCTGTATTTATCATCACTGTGCATCCTACCACATCCTTAGTGTTTTTTGAGAAAAGGAGCCCCAAGTAGCTGAAGCTGCTGAAAGTGACTCTGGCTTAGGCCCATGTGCACCAAAGAAAACCAACCTAAATATCCTGGTCCTGGTTGAGGGTCAGTGAAGGATATCTGATCTGAAGTCTTTATGATTTGACAGGGGGAAGCCTAACTGTAGCAGTAGTGGCTTTGTGACAGCTGCCAATGGGCTGATTCAAACTTGATGAGCACACACCCCATTCAGATACTGGGATGGATAAATGAAAGGGGCACCAGAAATAGTGAGTTCTTTGTGTTTATGTAACGTCCAAAGTGGCCCTTTGATATTACGTCTCCCTCTATGAGACCAACTATACATCCCACTCTCAGAAGCATTTGGAAACAGAAGTAATTTGATCGCAAGATGTCACATCTGTGATCACATCCTGGGTCACAGGTCATGATACGTTTTGGCTGTGCCCCCAGACAAATCTCATCTTGAATTGCAGCTCCCATAATTCCCATGAGTTGTGGGAGGGACCCAGTGGGAGATAATTGAATCATGGGGGTGGTTTCCCCCATGCTGTTCTCATGGTAGTGAATAAATCTCATGCGATCTGATGGTTTTATATGGGGTTTCCCCTTCCACTTAGTTCTCATTCTTTCTTGCCTACTGCCATGTAAGACATGCCTTTCACCTTCCACCATGATTGTGAGGCCTCCCAGCCACATGAAATGGTGAGATCATTAAACCTCTTTTTCTTTATAAATTACCCAGTCTTGGGTATGTCTTTATCAGCAATGAGAGAACAGACTAATATAGGTCACATCCTGATGTTGGAACAGCAAACACTCTGAACCAAACATTATTCTGTGAACTCTTCTGATCAATAAGCAAAGGTATTTCTGCATTTCTTTATACCTGAGTGTGAGTTCTCTTGAAATTTTGGTGCTGCCGAAACGTGCTCACAAGAATGTGCCAAACCTAAAGCCAGAGCACCCACATCCCATTCCCAGCTGCTCCATCAACGACCCAGGTGGCCAGTAGTAGAAAAGGGGCAAAAGGATTAGGGCTAGAGTATTGGTTTTAGATAAGAGAAAGGATGCTGTCTCTGGGATGGGTAGGAAGGAGGTAAGAAAAGATGCTGATGAAGATATGGTTGTTATGAGTAGAGGGAGGAGAGGAATGGGAAGTTAAGGGAATTTTTACCTGATTGCTCTGTTTTCTTGGTGAAGACTGAGGTAAGGATATCTATTGTAAATAAGGGGATAGGTAACTCGAATATAGTAAAGATTTGAAGCAACCTTTGTAGGAAATGATGGTGTAAAGGAACAATTGATATATAGGAAAATCACTGGGGTAATATCTAGGGATGCAGATCATGGATTTGTAGAGGCATGTTGTACAATTCTCTGCCTGCATTGCCTGAGTGTAGAATCGGGGGAAAGACCGATGTGGGAATGATAAAAATTCAGGATTGTAGTGGACTTGTTTGGAGGAAGCACAAGGGAGCAAGAAAATTGAAATCATTCATAAGTGAATGATTAAAGAGATGGTTTAGGCCATGGAGGGAAGGAAAGTGAAGACAGGAAGGCACATACCAGGGAAAATGGGAGCACAGGGCAGTGGGTCAGAGCATTTTTTTTAAATGAAGTTGAAAAACAAGTTTAAAGGAATGAACAGAGAATAGGAAATTTAAGTAGGTTGTGTGGTCAGGCTGTGGTTTATTAGAGATTAAATTTTCGTTAGTAAAGCAATTCTGTGGGATGACAAGTTTCAGGGTGTGGTTATGCATGTGGGTGACAAAATTTGAGTAGAATTGAAAGCTATTGGAATGAGGAGGCCCAGGAACTGTGGGGCAAGGCATTTTATGGTGTATGCACACGGACTCGGAATTCACCCAGGATGGTGGTAAGACTAGGGGTGGAAAGGACAGTGTAACTCAGGTGCTTCTTAATGTTTGTGGATGAATGTAGGAGAGTTGGTTGACGATAGTGAGAGAAAGACATTTAAGATTGTGTACTAGAAGGCATAAACTTGCGGAGTGCAGGGATTGTTCATTAAGGGAAGAAGAATTTGAGAATGCACAGAGAACTAGGAGAATACCGTTTCACTTCTAAGCCTCATGTCAAATGAAGCTTGAGAGACCCAAAGCTGCACCTAGACAGGGCTGTAGAAGAGAAGATCACCCAGAGGGAGGTCCAGGTTTGGGTTCAGCAAAGAAGTGGTGGAAGATTTCCTTCTGGAAGTTGAAAATGCACTAAACTTTGATAATCAGGAAATGGAGCTCTGGAGGAGACAGCAGAAAGACTGGGAAGTGAATAAGGGATGTGGGCATTTGCTTTTCCCTAATCCAAATATCAGTTTAGTGTTAGTGGTTAAGGACAGAATAGATGACTGCAGAGGCTTATCTTTGGTATAGTGATTGAAGATGATATGAATGTGAGGCATAGTGGAGTTCATTGACCTCAAGTTTTCAAAAGAAATTTTTATGTGAGATTGTTTTAGTGTTGAATCTAATGTTCTAAATGCTGTGAAAAGCCTGATAACTCTAGAAACCTATGAACTTGCCTACTTGAGATCTCTTTCAGCTCATGAAAGCTTTATGGCTATTTCAAATATCAATGAGTAAAGCATTTTTCCTTCCTGATTACTAAGTTGTCTTCAAAGATAGTTTCATGAGTTGTAGTTCCTAAGCTTCCCATGAAAGTAAAGGCAGTCCACCTGCCCCATGATAGGACCAGTGCAGAAGCATGGATCCAGGCAAATGTGGGTAACCACAGGGTGCCAGCTGAATGCCTGTGTCAACAGTCCATGGTTGAGCCTCTTTTTATCCCTTTAACTATCTCCCTGTCAAACTATCTGCCAAAGTACCAGTTAGCTGGAAGTGTATGAAATGGAGTTTTCCTTCTTCCTTCCCTGAAGTATATCATTAGAAAAATTTTATTTCTTCATTGGTGAGAACTTTTTTTCTTAATTGGGTTCATTATTTTTTCAGAAGAGTGAAGAGTTCAAAGCACACATTTCTGATTCACATCTATGCTGATGCCTGTGAAAAATAACAAGATGCAGTAGCCATCCCAAGGTTGTTTGCCTGGCAGGAGGACTTTGGACCAGTTGCTTTGACTCTTTGTACCTCAATCTCCTCTTCTTGGAGACAGTTAATAACACAGGGTTCACCTTGCAAGGTTGTTTAGATGTGACCTCTAAAGTTAGTGTATGTGAAGCTCTTAGCCCAGAACCTGGCATATATTGGGTATTTAATATAGGGTGGCTGTTACTTTTACAAGAAAGATTTCCAAGCCATGCTAAGATTTGGAATCATGCTAAGATTTAACACAAGTAAACTAATTGCATCTTCACAACAATTTTGTGAAATGGCTATTAATGATGACACTTGTCATTTGAATAATTTGAGGTTTGCTGTGATTCCATAGGTCATTCAGGGTCAGGGTCAAATACTAGTACATTGCAGAGCTGAGATTTGCCCTCAGGTCTATTTGATTCTAAACCCAGTGCTCTTTTCAATATAGTTAGATCATCCTGGGCAAATTATTGAGAATTTAGAGAAGAAAATTTCAAAATATTTCATTGTTGTCATGGCTTATTGTAACCCCTACAATCAGTTGATTTTCTTGGCACAATCTCAAGCCCTTTATGCAGAATTATATACCCTTTTTATCCTTTTCAGTTTTAAGGGGCACAAGGAGAGATATGCATATGAAGGGTTATTTTCTAGGTAAGGAAAATCATATTCGGAGCAGTTGGTTGATTATTCATAAAGAGCTCAGCAACTAGGCTCAAATTGGATAATCAAAGCCAAGCTGAGGGAAGCCGCAGTTGATTTGATATATCAAGAGGTAAGAGTAGGGACACTAAAACTCAGAAATATCATGAAATCATACATTTCCTGATCCAAGCACATCAGAATTCATTTGGTTAATAGTGAACAGAGGCGCCCCACTGAGTTCCTTAATTGTAACACCAGGATACTTTATAGAAATATGAGAGGAATGCCTTTTCTGGCAATTTATAAATCATCTGATTTTACTTCCTCCCTTGGGTAGACATTTTATTGCAGAGCAGGGTAGGGTTTTTGCTGGACATGCAAACTTCATTCACTTAATCATTGAACATGAGGAACTCCATATTGCTTGTGGATGATTTTTAATTATCCACAGTTCTTTAGTAGCTACTGTTCCTTCCCATCCCAAGCCTGAGGTGTCCCTGTGTTTCCAATATCACGCTGTGGAGACAAAGCTCTGAGCTGGATACCCCAAGTTTCAGAGGAGATCTTGGAGATCATGGAGTTCTATCTTTTTTCTGGCAAAAATGAAGAAACCGGGGCCTCAAAAGGTTTAATGACCTTTCCAGCATTACATGGCCAAATAATAGAAAGGTTAACACTGGAAAGATCAAAACTGGAGGCCATATCTTAATGAGGAAAACCAGTGTTATGGGATTGGGCAGACTTTGAAGCCAGAGATATGGCAGTATTTTGGGGAGAGGGAAGAAGAAGGAATTACTTAACATCTTTGAACATCACCGTCTTCTCTGTAAAATGTCTTCATATCTGCCTCGTGAGGTGGTTGGATAATCGAATGAAGTTGTGAGCTTAGCAGAGTGTCTGGTGTATGGGGTGTGCTACATAAATGATCAATTTTATAAATATGTCTTTGAACTTTATGTCATTAGATTTGAAATAAAAGAGGACATTTGTTCCATTTTATTTGTATTTCCAGCTGAATTTACTGCCCTTTACTAACCACCCCAGCTCAGACCTGTTTCAGAGCCCATCTGGATTGTGGTCATGAACTAGCCCTGACACTTACAGGCTCTTGCTGCTGCAGATTTATTATAGAAAGCCTGGAGACAGCATTGCTCTCATCTTCGTGTCTGCTTCACCCTTGCTCCTTCCTCAGTCTGCCCCTTACCCATGCCTGCCATACTCCATGTCATGCTGCTAGGCATGACATGGAGACAGATGCATTCAGCTTTCTGTCTCATTCCCTTCTAAGTATTCCTGTTCGCCCTGGCATTCCAGCCCATCTCTCACCCCAGAATCTTTGGCTGGAGCCATAACCTGGATTGGACTTGAGCCAGTCATTTCCTCCAGTCCCAGAGATGTCCACCTGGGATGCTTGCCCAATGCTAGCCAATCCTAGAAGTCTCAAATGTACCCTCACAAGTTTCTTAGTGTGTCTCCTAGGTCTAGGTAGAGCTAGGTACCTAGAAATGCAGAGTGCTAGAGGGATGTGGAATTTCATGACACGCTTGCCTCATAGACCCCCACAATAAGTTATGCTGTTCTACGCAAGAATGTGAAAGAGTCAGCTTCCTTTCTACCTGGGTCATCAGGACACCTGGGGTTTCTCTCTTATGATCTACAGGTTGATGTCCAGTAGGAATCTCTTTGGATATCCTCAGATGATCTGGCTGGGTTTTGATCCCTGCTTTGTTCCCATCTTTCCAGTCTGTGACATGGAGTGTGAATTGCAATGGGGTCTTGCTTCTTCTCTAGCATCTGTCTTTAACAGAGAACAGACCTCTCTCTGGTGACTGATACTCAATGCAGCCTTATGGGGCAGTTATGAGATTACAGATCAGGTTGCACCCTGACTGATTCCCCAAATGTGGTTGCCTCCTTTATTTACACATGGCTTGGACTAGGAGAAACGATCTGCCTCTATGTCCTTTCCCACGACTTTGGACTTGGTCTTAGACTATCAGCTGTTTAGGTAAAAAAATTATTTTTATACTGACTTGGAGATTGGACAAAAGTTCTTCTAGACGCTAAGTATACAATAGATAGGGCTTTTGTGATTTTTGCTTTTTAAGTATACAAGGTAAGAAACCGTATAAAACATTACAAACTACCATACTTTGCCTGTATCAAAAATAAAAATAAAAAATTTTACAGATTAACTTTTCCTTTATTCAAAATGGCAACAGATATAATGAGTTCTATAGTGGGGAATTATAGGCAATTGAAATATCTGCTTTGTTGAATAGAAGAAGGTGAGTAAGAACATTTATGTTGATTTTCAACCTCGAATGTTAATCTGCAGGTGTATGTGAGAAGTGGCAACACAGATCAACTTTCTTAGCATTTATCTTGACTCTGGCTCTTGGGATGAATCACTTGTATTATAAGATTTGGGTTGCTTATCACTGCTGGAGACGCTTGTGTCTTTCTGCCTTCCTTTCTCTTGCCATGATCGTGGGCAAGACTAGTACTACTTTACTGAAATTCCAATGAGACAATAAACTTAGGAAAATGGCCATGTCAGTTATAAGACACCATTAAAAACCTGTTTAGTAAAACAGCAGTTATGGGATTTTAAAAACCATTGCAAATCACAGTCCTCCCTTAGCACTGAATCCTCCTTGACTTTCTTTCTTTTTTTTTCCCCTACTCACTTCCTCAACTGAGCCTGTGACTTCAGCTTGTAAACCATCTTTGGCCTGGGATAGCCAATAAGGCAGCAAGATGCAGCTGTTCGACAGGGTGGCCAAAAATATAAGCGTAAAAGATGGATACATATTTTCCCTTTTTGATTGGTTTACATTTACCCCCGATTCATAAGCATATTGTTTAAACTTGCTTTTCCAAAGCCCTATTAATCTTTGCTATTGGTTCATCTCCTGTTTCCAAACATGACCTCACCCCAAGTGCCGCCCAGTGGTGAGCAACTCTGAAGTATGTACTTTTCTCCATCCAAGAGAATCAGGGTGGAAGATCGCCGAGTTGGTGCTTGTTTAGGAGCTTTTCAAAATGAATCATTGGAGTGTGGGGATTTGATGTGGATTACTGGCCAAGTAATTATCAGAAGATATTTAGTATTGGAACTTGGGCTTTTGTATAAGTAGAATTAAAGCCCATGTCCTGGCACATGAGCTTGTCATTTGGAAGTGATGAAAATTATGTACGCTTGTTAGCATTTCTCAGTCCTTTCATATATCTCTCTCCCCAGTTACCTTTCCTGTTATTCAAAAGGTGATTTTGGGGTAAGATTCAAAGTCATGAGCTGAGGGCTGAATACAAGGTCATAGTTTTTCAGTTGGGGTCTAACCTCCTATCTTTATTCTCCAAGGGTCCATTGACTTTTTTCTTTCTTTCCTCTCAAATGACGGATAAACTGAGTGGTTAGCCTAGAGATTAAATTCCTTATCCAAGGGTCCGCAGAAGTCACTCTTAGCCTGTGAGCTATTAAGTTATATCCTAACATAAATCTCTAAAGGTTGAGCAACTCTCTTTTTTTTTTCTCTGGAAGATAGGGGTGTTACCTTTAATTTTGTGATACCTTTTAATTGATGCTACAGTTAATTGAGTGCTCCAGCAGTTCAAGCTGTTGTCCCTTGTTAGATTTGCACAGCACATTGTGCTAAATAACTTTCATGTCTGCATGCCCCCAGAGACATTAATGCTGGAACCTTTTTTTGTAGTCTAAAAAGGTTAACTCATCTGACTGAATGCACTGAATACACATATACTAGCTGAATTAAAAGTTTATGGAGAGTAGTCTAAAGGAATAAAACTGGAGCATTTCTCCCAAATTCTATGATTTTTTTTTTTAAAGAGAGAAGAAAATATAGAATTTATCTTAAAATGAATTTAGTTGAGGAAGAGAGAAATCAGTAGTAGGAGAAAAAATGCTCCAGGAACTGGCAAGAACTGGTTTCATCCTGTGAATTGAATTTTCATGTTTTATTTGTGTATGGTTGTTCCTTTTCATATATGCCGGAGGGAAATACAAAATAAGCAAAAGAAATCCCTTTTACCTGCTGGGGAAAAAGAACAAATGACCAAGGACAAACACCTCCCTTTTCTTCATCTCCCACATGGGGCTGACTGTATGCAGAGGGTGACTGGTATCATCACCTGGAGAATAACCACTAACACTTATGTAGCTCTCTCTTGGTACCTGTGTCACACACTTTACATGCCTCATTCAATCCTCTCCACAGTGCTACGAGCTAAGTACAGCACATTAATATTCCCATTTTGAAGACACCGAAGCTAAGGTTTAAAGAAGTAAAAATGCCTAAGATCCCATGGCTGGGAAGTGGAAAAGCTAGACTTTGAACCCATTCTGCCTGATTCCAGACCATATGCTCGTAAGTGCACCCAGTGCTGTCTACATCCTTGGTAGAGGATATCAGTCCTGTGCTCCTTTGGAGGCTGGTGCCTGTCCAGTGACTGTAAAGAGATAAGTTAGCTCTGGGTCAGCAAAGAGACCAAGAACACCTTCCGTATAATACATCACTCACCAGGCCAGCTCTCTTTCACTAGGCATTGGAAACTTACTTCTTCAAATGTTATTTGTAGAAGATTTAGAAAAGTTATCCACATAAATAGCAGTGAAGTTTTTAGTATGTTAGGATCAATCAGTTAGTTGGCAAGTGTGTGTTATACTGCATACGTAAGGTTGTGCTAGGAGCACATGGGGGCTGAGGGTGGCATATCAATGACACATATGAGCCCTTGACAAAGAAGCTTACAAACTCTATCATATGACATGAAACTACTCAGGGTCAAAGGCATATATTTAAATGCCAAGTGCTATGATTCTGAATGTTAAGATGCTCAGGGAAGGGGATGATTTGTTTGAGTCTTTAGTGTGCTATTTGAAGAATGTAGAACTACTATGTCTAACAGAATTGAAAGAATTTAGAAAGCAGAAGAAACAAGCACTAAAGAGAAAAGTTGTTTTTATTATTTATTACATGCTGACAGCATACCCAGTGGTGAACAAGGAATAAAAGGAGGGGACTGCTGGAAACATTGGGGAAGGCGCAGAACTGGCAGGCTTTTATTAGGTATGAAGATGAGTGTCACATCAGTTCATTGTCTTCTGTATCAATATTAGGATGATGGACTAAGGGCTTCAAATTTGGTTTTATATGGTGTTTGCAAAATGTTTGCAGTTAAATTCTAAGATAGTAATGTCTAACGTGCTAATCCATTGCATTATCAAGGTGTGTAATCAAGTTTTCTTGAACAAAACACAATGAGAGAATATAATTATATTTAGGGAATGGTGAGGCAGGGGTCTCTGCTTGTTTGGCAGTCTCATGTAGGCCTGTAGCAGCTCCCTCGCTGGTTCATGTGGCAAATGAGGGGTCTCATAGATCTCTTTTTGAAGCTTTATTCAGACATTATTTCTTCTCTCATCAGCGTATTCCCATTGCTTTTTTTTTTTTTTTTTTTTTGAGTTGGAGTCTCATTCTGTTACCAGGCTGGAGTGCAGTAGCACGAACTTGGCTCGCTGCAACCTCCACCTCCTGGGTTCAAGTGATTCTCCTGCCTCAGCCTCCCAAGTAGCTGGGACTACAGACAAGCGCTACCATGTCCAGCTAATTTTTGTATTTTTAGTAGACAAAGTTTCACCATGTTGGCCAGGATGGTCTTGATCTCTTGACCTCCTCGGCCTTGACCTTGATCTGCCCACCTTGGCCTCCCAAAGTGCTGGGATTACAGGCATGAGCCACCGCGCCCGGCCCCATTGCATTTTTTGCATAACCATTTATTTTCATTCTCAGAGCAAGCAATCCAAGAGACAAGGTTAGTTTCTATGCCTTTTATGGCCTAGCCCCAGAAGTCATGCACCATCTCTTCCATGCTATGATATTGGTCAAAGTAGTTAAAGCCCTTTTCAGGTTCAAGAAAAACAAAAATATACCCCGTCTCTTGATGTAGGATGTAAACATCACATTTTAAGAAAAGCATGTAGAATGGAATGTAGTTCAATGTGTTTATATTTAGAAAATGCAATCTGCTACAACATGGAAACCAAGTAACCTGTACAAAGTACTTACAAATATTAACTATTATTAATATTATTCAATGAATGTTTTCTTTTTTTTTTTTTTTTTGAGACAGAGTCTCGCTCTGTCGCCCAGGCTGGAGTGCAGTGGCCGGATCTCAGCTCACTGCAAGCTCCGCCTCCCAGGTTCACGCCATTCTCCTGCCTCAGCCTCCCTAGTAGCTGGGACTACAGGCGCCCGCCAGGTCGCCCGGCTAGTTTTTTGTATTTTAGTAGAGACGGGGTTTCACCATGTTAGCCAGGATGGTCTTGATCTCCTGACCTCGTGATCCGCCCGTCTCGGCCTCCCAAAGTGCTGGGATTACAGGCTTGAGCCACCGCGCCCAGCCTGTTTTCTCAAAGAATAAATTGATATACATTTCTTTCTGCCTAGAACTTTGAGCTGTAGTTAAATAATTCTCGACTTGTAAATTGTCAGTTTGAGCTTGTCTTGTTTACACCTACCTGCTACCTGCATCAGGATCCCTTCAAATTGGAGAGTTTCTAAATTTTACTTTTTAACTTAAAATCATTTTAAATTTACAGAAGTTTTAAGAGTAGTACCAAGAACTAACTCTCTAAACTCATCTGAATTCGCCTGTTTTAAGCTTTTGCTTCATTTTCTTTTATATTCTCTCTTCTTCCCTCCTTTCCCATTCAAGTATTAGTTTCAAACATTATACCGCTTTTCCCCTTATAGACCCATAGTACCAACATCAAATTCAGGACATTTAACATTGATACATGGTATTATTTAATATATAGATCATATTCAAATTTTAATAATTGGCCTAAAAATGTTTTTGTAATGGTTTGTTTTCTCCCTGAACCAGCATCCAATTCAGGATCACAGATTGCATTTGGTTGTCATGGCTCATTAATCTCCTTTAATTTGAAGCAGTTCCTTAGTTGTGTTTTTCAAGACATTGACATTATTGAAGTATACAGGCCAGACATTTGGTAGAAATGTCACACGATTTGGGTTTGCCTCAGAGTTGCTCATCATTAAGTTCAGATTATGCACTTTTTGCAAGCATCCAATGACAATGATGTTGTGTCCTTAACAACGTATCACCACCTAGAGGCACACATTATTGGTGACATTAACTTCGACCACTTTTTATAAAGTGGTGATTGCTAGGTGTCTCCACTATAAGACTATCATTTATCTTTATAATCTACAGGGAGATATTTTGAGACTATTTAATATTCTGTCCTCTTCAAACTTTTACCCTATAGCTTTAGCATCCATTGATGAATCTTGACTAAATCAGTTATTACTATGATGTCTTTTTAAAAACATGATTGATTTACCAACTATTATTATTTCTTCTACATTTATTAGCTGAATTCTTATTTTTATTCAGTGAATTAGATCCAATGCTGCCATTTAATTTATGTTGAAGCTCAAATTGTCCCAGATTTAGCCAATAGGTACCCTTAAATCTGACCCTAATTCTTTTTGACATACCCTTCATCATTTTTTGAACACTTTTTAGTATATGATATTCCAAACCCTTCTAGTCTTGCTTTGCCCTGGCTCTCCTCTCTCCAAGGAATCCTGGCTCCTTCTAGTGAGGAACAGTACTTAGAAACAAGGTCTGTGAAGAAATATTTGTTCAAGTTATCCAATGTTGAGGTTATTTAGGCAAAAACACGTTAAATATTGAGTCCCATCAAACAGAAAGTCTTAAATTAAAAATTGTGAAGACAGTTGACCCTTGTTCAGGATGTTCTATGTGCAATTTTATTTTTATATCCAGTCAACTGCAAAGTATCAGAAGAGCCATAGTCCTGGGCTTATTGGAAGTGAGGCTGTATTGAACATTGAGCCAGGAGAGTAGGGAAATTGCAAGATAGCGAGAAATCAGACCCGCAGAAGGAGCTGCAGCACTTCGGGGCATCCACTTTTTAGAAAACTGATCAGAACTAGCAGACAAACCGCCTCATTTTGAAATAGTGGTTGTTTGCGCAATCTGGACTTAACCAATCATAAAACTCAGTTGATACTCCAAGCCTAAAATGGTTTTGGAAACCATTTGTGGGTTTTGGCTTAAGCCCCATTTCAAGGAATCCAACCCCTTCTTGTGAGATCAGATTTCCCTGCCTTGCACTGAACTTGTTTAGTCCTTGTCCATCCTAGAGCTTCACATGACTCAGTCTCCCAGTTAGTTAGGTTGGGAGTTATAGCAGGGCTAGGAGCCCTGGCCCTGGTACTTACTAACCATACCCCTTTGATGACTTTAATTGACTTACTGTGTAACTCTAAGTCTCTTCTCCTTTCTGGGCCTCAGTTTCCTTATTTGTAAAATCAGAAGGTGAGGCTAAATCTCAAAATGTCCATCTAGCTTCATGTTCTATGAAATCTTCTCTGCCTAAAATCTTTAAAGTGCTAATTAAACTCACAGATCAAGATAAATGACCAGAGGAGCTGGACCCATTACAGAATTAAAGGCTTCAGAGCCCCAGCAAGCCTGCTTTTTGGAACGTGCTTTCTTTTTACAGCTGTGAAGAGAGGAATCAGCACATGAGCTATAACTTCATATGACTAATGGTAACCATGGCGACCACTAAATATTCCTTCCAGACCTTGCATCTGCACAGCTCACTGAAGCAGAGGAAATAAACGTTGCTGCTTTGAAAAATGATAAAAATAATCTAAGCCAGCTAGAGGCTAGGAAGGAAAGGAGAGATCTTCCACCTGAAGGTCAAGCCATTTCATCTCATTATCTTTTCAGGGCTTTGTTTAACCTCAGGGGGCATTTGGTACCAACAGAATGAATAGGTCACAGGCTGGAGGGATTTAGTATCAGGCTACTGAAACACTTGACTAGTTTTTAAAGAAGCTTCTGGGGTTCTGACAATGTTTGCCAGGTTGGTGTGATGACCCCTATGTTAAAATGCAGTAAGTCATCAAAAGCGGATCCCCCACCAGTTCTTGGTGTCAGGTCATATTATTGGTTTAAGAGAAGAGCAACTAGAAGACTGGCCAAGGTCAGACAGGGGCCTGAGAAACCAGGCAGAGAGCAATAATGAGGAGGTCTGCCTGCACAGGAAGGTGGGGGATGGAAAGACACAGTGAGGCAGGTTGGCCAGTGATCACACTCAGAGAGCAGAGCATAGGCAAGAGAACTGGGCTGCATGAAGCCTGCAAATTAGACAAAGAAAACAGATAACAGTTTGATTGCACTTTGGGTAAAACATAAGGCAACAGCCAGGAATACTACAACCAATAGTATAGCCAAGGAGAGAGATGCAGGAAATGTAACGGAGTGGACTGGTCATGAGTGGTTGGAGTCTATCTAAAGAGGGCAGCCTATTGTTGCCATAGGGGATTGTATGTCCAGAGCCCTCATTTGTCAAGAGAAGCAAGAAATCTGGATTTAAAAAAATGTGAAATTCCTTAATTGTTTAACGATAACATGGTGTGGATTGCCATTTGGCATCCTGTAAAATTATAGTTACCTTCAGAGAATAAAAATAGGAAATGCCAGAGGAAGGCAATTCACAGTTAGCCGAGTCCACAGTGACACACATGGCAGACTGTTCAGCACCCGAGGCTATGAGCACCTTGCCCAGTGGCTAGTCAGTCTTTGTAATGTCATCTCCCCTACCCCAGTATTTTCACCCTGAATTGCAATAGATGCTAGCACCAAGAACCCAGCACTGAGCTGCTCCTATGCTTTAGTTTAGTCTGGGGTCTACAGATAAGTCATAAACATTTGACTACAGCAGGGAGTGAGGGGACACAGAGCAAGTGGACAGTCTCTGACATTCTTACATAAGGTGAGAAGCCAACCTGTGCAAACTTGACCACCATCCTATCTGCTGTGTTGCCCCACAGGAAACTAGTCTAGATAAAACTTAGTTTCAGCCCTTAGTGCCTGAGGTTCAATAAGACACAGTAGATCATGTTACCCTTTGGAAAAGCACACTTACTTTCTAGATTACAAAATTATTAAAGGGAAATCTGAAAACGCAAAAAAAGAATAGTAGTTGTAATCATAAGGTAAAATACAGATGAAGCCAATAAAATGTGTTGTGGGAAATTACTCTGATGCAAGGATAGCCTACAAGTACCATACCAGGCAAGTTATTACAGAGGTCACAGAACAGAAAGGCTCATAGCTGGAATGAATATGTTGGAATCTCATACTTCATTGAATTAATTCAAAACAGAGCGAGAAACAAGGGGAAAGAAGAACATAACTCACTTAGGGCAGGGTGAATGTGGGCGGAAAGACCACACTCCCCAAATCCTGTGTTATCCAGTGTTCATACATCCTGTCTCTCTTCTACACTAACCTTCCCTGTTAGTGATGTGGATAGAAGGACCAGAGTAAGGGCAGAGCAAGAGGGTTCAGCAGGTGAAAGATGCTTGGAGTGGAGGCTTAGCTAATCTTTGGGAGCGATGCATGGACAGGCACACGCGGACATAGCTCTCACTCAGATTAACCTGATGAGCACTTGTGTATTATTTGCACTTTCTGTATAGAGGATTTCTAGGGCCAAATGGCACCATAATGGGGATCACAAATGAGTGTTTGATTCAGGAATGACACAGTCTTCCATCTGGAAGTGACATGGTTTGTGCTTTACTAATACTTAAGGTTTACTTGTGTAGCTTTTGAGCCATTGACATTGGTTGTGGTGGTGGGGATATGTTCTGCCCAGGTTTGGGGGTGTCCTAACTCTTTACTAGGAAAGACTTCAGTTGGAAGGCAGGAAATGGCAGCCAGATATAGAGTCACTGCTGCTTTTGTGTGAAGAGAGTTTGGTGCTTCATCATGAAGCTCTGAATGGGCCCATAGAAAAAAGCAGCCTGCATCAGAAAGGGTCTAGTATGAGTCCCCCTCTTAAGAATGAAACCAGCACTGTTTGCATGGCCCTTTAGGCCTCAGCTCAACTTACATCATAAACTTACTCTCCTGTTTGCTGCCTCAAACCTGCAACAGGAGAGTAAATATATGATGTAAGATGAGCCAAGGGCAGAAGTTGAGGAAACACCAACATTTAAAGGGCAGATGGAGAAAGGGGAATACATGACGGGGAGGAGAAAAAGAACAGTCAGGGAGTTTGAAGGACCAGGAGAAGATGCTCTCACAGAAGCTCGGGTGCTCCATAAATTCCTGCTGAAGTTGAAGTGGCTGCTCAAGTACTAAAGGTGAGAATATCTGAGTAGCACACCTGTCTACAAGTGAAAGCCAAATGATGCCAAAGCTAGGGTAACTCCTGCCATTTAGCAGGGAAGGTAAGGGAGAGAGAGACAGCCTGATTCCCAGTGCTTCTGATGCATGCTGGAAAGGGTGGTGGTGGTGTCAGAAACTGAAGTACCATTTTGGGTTTCCCTATTAAAGATCCCATTGCTTCAGAGTGGGCTTTATAGCACCCTGATACCTGCTACTTTCTTTCGTTCTGCACTTGTAAGAGGTTTGCCTATGTGCACATTTGTTTTCAGATGTCTAATTCTGACTCAGAAAATTGCTGGTTTCAACTCTTTTGCCAGATGGCTGAGGAAAGAGCAATTGACTGTTAGCGCTAAATGCCTGTGTCAGAGCCCAAAGCAGCCGATTTCAATTAACATAAGAAGCAGAACAGATCTCCTATCGTGCAAATATAAAACGATGAGAGAATGGAACCTCATCCTAGCTGAAAAAGGCAAAACACACTGCGTTTTATCTCCTCCCAGATGCTGGCCATGCTGTCGGGTTACTGGGATCTACATACAAATGGGAAAGGAATATAAATCAGTTCCTATATGACTCTAATTCCCAGAGCACCACCTGTGCCCTTGCTTTCTTTCTGCTTAGCTGGCAGGGAGTGGTCCTCAAAATCACATGGCAGAAATCTTTTGTTTATTTGTTTGGGTGCATGGAGGATACCATGGGGTTGTTTTCAACACAATTTCCTGTTTTCTCAAATGAGATGTATTTTATACAAGTTAAGTGCTCTCTTGCTATTTTTCCAGTTTCTTTTTCTTTTTTAAATTTATGTTGTTTTAGAGATGGGGCCTCATGATGTTGCCTGGGCTGGAGTGAAGTGGCTATTCACAGGTGCCATCATAGCACACTATGCTAATTTTTAAATGGATGATATAGAAAAGGAGATTTTAATTTTTTGCTTTTGTTTTTTAAAATGTATGTGTTTTCTTTTCTTTCTTTCTTTTTTTTTTTTTTTGAGGCAGGGTCTCGTTCTGTCACCCAGGCTAGAGTGCAGTGGCATGATCTCGGTTCACTGCAACCTCTGCCTCCGGGTTCAAGCGATTCTCCTGCCTCAGCCTCCTCAGTAGCTGGGATTGCAGACATGTGCCACTATGCCCGGCTAATTTTTTTGCATTTTTAATAGAGACGGGGTTTCACCATGTTGGCCAGGCTGGTCTCAAAGTCCTGACCTCAAGTGATCCGGCCGCCTCGGCCTCCCAAAGTGCTGGGATTAGAGATATGAGCCACCACACCTGACCTAAAAATATATTTTTTGTTATGTACTACACTTTACAAGGTGAAAATAAAAACAAAATTTAAAAATCTAAATTGAGATATGTTGCTCCCACCTTGCTCTTCATCTACCCTGTTTCTTTCTGGCGTTAATAAGTAATTTCAATTAGTCTCTTGCTATTTTTCCAGTGTTTTTAATTTTATTTTAGAGACAGGGTCTAATGACGTTGTCTGGGCCAGAATGCAGTGACTATTCACAGGTGCCTTCATAGTGCACTACAGCCTTGAGCTGCTGGGCTCAGTGATCCTCTGGCTTCAGCCTCCTGAGTAGCTGAGGACTACAGGTGCACACCATCGTGCCCAACTCCAGTGTTTCTTATTGCATGTACAAGCATACATATACATTCTTATTTCCTCTTCTCTCTTTTTTTTTTTCAGAAAAGATAGCATATTACACTATTTTGCACCAAGCTTTTTCATTACTGAACAATATATTTTGGAGATCTTGCCATGTCGATACATAGAGAGCTTCTTCGTTCTTTTTTTATTTGTGTACCATATTCCGTTATACAGATACACCATAGTTCTTTTGACTGGCCCCCTATTTTGGGAGCTTGTTTCCAGTTTTTGCTGTAAGAAACAGTTCTCCAGTTGATCTCTTTAAACATCTATGCTGTGATATGTAGGTAACAGTAACTGTGGGATAGATTCCCAGGAGTAGCATTGGGGTTCAAATGCATCTGTGATTTTGGTAGATATTGCCAGATACCCTTCCATGGGGGCTGGCCATTTTGCCTGCCTTCTAGTGCAGTGTGAGAGTGTCTATTTCTTTGCAGCTTTAGTAACTGAGCATTTTCAAACATCCGTTTGGGGCTTTTTTGTTGGTTTGCTTTGTTTTGTTTTGGTTAGTCAAAAAAGTTAGCTCAAGGTAATTCAATTTGTATTTCTCTTATTCTTTCTTGAGGTCATAGTGTATTATTATTTTTGTTTGGTTTCATGATCTCCCAGAGAAGGATCATGACCTGATGATGGCAAGGTGAGGGATTCTTGGGGTGGAGAATCCTTCCTAGATGCTTCACTCTTGAGCTCTAAGGACTTCATAAGATTCTGGATCCTCCATCATGCCCTTGTGTGTTAGTTTTATTACTCCATGTTTTCCTGTAGTTATTAGTAATTGTAATACTAAGCAACATGTATTGAGTGCTTCTTACATTCTAGGTACTATCCTGAGCACTCTCTATATAATTCATTTACTCTTCAAAAAAAAAAAAAAAAAAAAAATTTTATAAGGAAAGACGTTCTAATTTAATTTCAGTAAAGGAAAGGGGGACACCGAAAGGTCAGTAACTTGCCTAAGGTCCCAAAGATAGAACCTAGGCAGTCTGACAGAGGGTGAACAAAATCCTGTTTTATTTTTCCTTTTTTTTTTCTGGGACAATACTGGTTTTTGCCTTGAAAGTTTCATGTCCCTGAAAACTCTTCAGCCTGGGCAAACTGGGACAGTTGGTCACCCTAGTTTGACCCTAGAGTCCTTGTATATCACTATTACATTTGTCTAACGCCTACAAGAGCATGCATGCATGTAATCAGAGGAATGGAGGAGAGAGCGTTGCTGTAGCGGCATGTGTGAGACTTTTAATTTGTAGATTCCTATTTTCATTCAATTAGCCTGACACCATGGGAGCAGGAAAAAAGAGTGGGGCCATTCCCTCAGTCAGATAGCTGCAGAAATGAGAAATAGCCACAGAGAGATAGTAGCTAATCCAGCTGCTATCATCAGAAATTCCATGTGGAATCGAGACCATCCTGGCTAAATGTGAACACCGTCTTACTAAAAATACAAAAACTAGCGGGGCAAGGTGGCGGGGCCTGTATGTCCCAGCTACTCGGGAGGCTGAGGCAGGAGAGAATGGAGTAAACCCCGGAGAGGCTTGCAATGCGCTGAGATACGCCCAATGACTCCGGCCTGGGCCACAGAGCGAGACTCTGTCTCAAAAAAAAAAAAAAAAAAAATCCATGTGGGAGCTAGTAAAAAAACAACAATAATTATATATATTTATATATATTATATATTATATTATATTAAAATATAATATATAAATATAAATAGATATAAAATCTTGTCACTAGTAAGTGAACAATTTGCATGCACTCTTTCAATTACTCCTCAGAGTAGCTCTGTGAGATAGGTACTAGTATTGCATCCATTTTCCAGATGAAGAGAGTTTAAGAAACTTACCCAAAGCAAGGTTAATCAAAACTCAAGCTACCTGCCTGCAAAATCCATGCATGTTTTACCTAAATGTAAGTGCATATTTGATTCCTAACTGGGCTCTTAATGACTAACAGTAGGAAAGACTCTTGAAATCCTGAATCTTTGGGCTTGCTGCAAGAGATGCTGATTTGTGCTTGAATGGAGAAGCCTAGCAGCTAAACAATTAGAGATGCTTTTAAAGATTTCCAACAGCTTTGGGAACAAGCACTTGTTTAAACATGTTGAGGCTGTGAAGAGCAACAAATAAGGTTCTGCTCTATTTTTGCCACCAGGAGCCATGTGATCTTGAGCAAGACTCATTTAAACTCTCTTGGTTTAGGTACGTAAGTATAAAATGAGGATAATTGTTTCTTATTTATTTCAAAGATTATCTTCTGAAGACCCTTCTTTTTCTAAGATTAATCACAATCCATACATCCCTGATTTCTCAAGCTACATTATATTTGTATTAGTCTGTTCTCATGCTGCTAATAAAAACATACAAGACATACCCAAGACTGGGTAATTTATAAAGGAAAGAGGTTTAGTTGATTCACAGTTCAGCATGGCTGGCGGGGTTGGAGGGCCTTAGGAAACTTACAGTAATGGCAGAAGGGATAGCAAACATGTCCTTCTTCACAAGGCAGCAGGAGAGAGAATGAGTGCCCATTAAAGGAGGAAGTCCCTTCAAAAACCATCAGATCCCATGAGAACTAAGTCACTATCATGAGAATAAGATGTGGGAAACAGCCTCCATGATTCAATTATCTCCACCTGGTCCCTCCCATGACATGTGGGGATTATGGTAACTACAGTTCAAGATGAAGATGAGATTTGAGTGGGGACACAGCCAAATCATATCAATACCTGAGAAAAAACAAGGACCCAGTATAGAAAACTTTATACTAAGTACACAGTATATATACATTTGTATAACTCAAGAATAAATTTGGCTAGAGTCCTATAATAGGATTTCTCAAGTTAGAATTTCTAAACTGGCCCCCCAGAGATGTTCTGCCTAATCCCTAGAACCTGTGAATGTGATGAAATATCTTTGATTATGTTATATGACACAGTTGACCTTGAAATAAGGGGATTATTCTGGGTTAGCCGGTGGGCCCGTTACAATCACACGATCCCTTAAAAGCAGAGAGCTTTCTTTGACTGGTGGCAAGTGGGGCTAAAGTAGGAATAATGGTAGTTGAAGAGATTGAAGCAAGAGGGCCATTTGACACACCCCTGTTGGCTTCAAAGATGGAAGGAATATGGGTGGCCTTTATAGTCTGAGAGCAGATCCCAGCTAACAGCAAGCAAGAGACCAGGAACCTCAGTCCTGCAAGTACAAGGAATGAATTCAGCCAATAGCCAGAATGAGTTTGCGAGTGGATGCTTCTCTAGAACCTCTAGATAATATCCCAGCCTAACCAACACTGATTTCAGTCTTGTGAGGTCCTGAGCACAGAACTTGGTGAAGCCCACTTGAATTTCTGACCTGCAAAACTGTGAGATGATAACTGTACTGTGATGATAACTGTGAGATGTAACTGTGAGATAATAAGTAACTTAACTTGAAGGTTTTTTTTTAGATACCAGTAGATAATTAACATGACTCCATCTAGGTTTCTTAGATTCCTGATTTTTTATCTCCTACTCTTGTGGCCTTTTGTGCTGCATCCTAGACTGAGGATATCGTCTCAGTATTTCCATATTCCCTCTTGATTTCAAGCAATTCCACAAAACTAGGAGTCTCCAATCATGTCCTCTCTAATCAAACTGCTGGCAGGATGCTGCTGCTTGACTTTGGTTGTCACCGTCTCTGTCCCTTACCTTATCATTGCTACAGGCCACTGTTTCAATTATTGATCGAGGTCTTACTATCTCACCTTTCCTACTTTCTATTAGAACCAATAAATAAATTCATTAGAACTGATTAATAAATGAATTCAATAAAGTTGCAGGGTACAAAATAAACATAACAAATCAGTTGCATTTCTTTACACAAATAATGGTCTCTCTGAAAAAGGAATCAAGAACATAATCCCATTTACAATAGCATCCAAAAGAATAAAATAGTAATAAATTTAACCAAGGATGTGAAAGATCTTCACACTGAAAACTATAAAACATTGATGAAAGAAATTAAAGAACACACAGTTAACTGGAAAGATATCCCAGGTTTATGAATTGGAAGACTTAATATTGTTAAAATGTCTCTATTGTTTGAAGCAATATATGGATTCAATGTAATTCCCATCAAAATTCCAATGCATTTTTCATAGAAATAGAATACATTCTAAAATTTGTATAGAACCACAAAGATGTCAAGTAGCCAAAATAATTTTGAGAAAGAAAAACAAAGTTGGAGGCATCATACTTTCTGATTTCAAATTATAATACAAAGAAATAATAATCAAACAGTATGATACTGACATAAAAACAGACTCCTACAGCAATGGAACAGAATAGAGAGCCCAGACATAAACCTATGCATAGATGGTCAACTAATTTTTGACAGGGCCACCAGGAAGATACCATGGGGGAAAGGCTAGTCCCTTCAATAAATGATGTTGGGAAAACTTGGTATCCACAGACAAAAGAATGAAACTTGACTAATACCATACAGAAAAATAAACTCAAAGTAGATTAAAGACTGAAACATAAGACCTAAAACTGTAAAACTCCCAGAAAAAATCATGGGGAAAAGTTTATTGATTTGGCCTTGGCAAGGATTTTTTTGGGTATCTCACCAAAAGCAAAGAGAACAAAAGCAAAAGTAAACAAGTGAAATGACAGAAAACTGAAAAGCTTCTGTACAGCAAAGGAGTTAATCGGCAAAATGAAAAGGCAGCCAACAGATTGGGAGAAAATATTAGGGAATTATGGGTCAGATAAGGGGTTAACATCAAAAAACAAGGAACTTGCCCAGTGCAATAGTAAAAAAAACAAATAATTCAACTAAAATTTGGGCAAAATACATGAATAGACATTTGTCCAAAGAATAAATAAAATGGCCAACAATTATATGAAAACGTACTCAACATCATTAGGTATCAGGGAAATGCAAATCAAAACCACATTGAAATATCATCTCACTCCTGTTAGAACAGCCATTATCAAAAAGAAAAGAGATATAAAGTGTTGGTAAAGTTGTGAAGAAAAGAGAACCCTAATACAATGTTGGTAGGAATGTAGATTGGTGCAGCCATTGTGGAAAACATTGTGGAGGTTTCTAAATAAATTAAAAATAGATTTATCATAAGACCCAGCAGTCCTCCAATTTTTTTTACTCTTAAATTTAAAAAAAGTTTTTAAAAGTGTCTATTAGATGAAAGGAGAATATACGACTTATGAAAAATTCAGATGCTCTTTTGTTGGTCAAGTGTTACTAGGGAGACATTGTGGCGACATAGTTGCAGCAGTAGAGGTGAAATCCAAAGTGACATGAGGCTAAGATTAGAACCAGAATCATTGTGAGGAAACAAATTTACACCAGATGATAGAGCTCAAGAGTAAAACGGAAATGGAAAAGGAAAAGCAGGGTCAACAGCTAAGAATAGAGCAGGACTAAGGCTGTGAATGGCAAATTGGTGCTTGGTGTGTATTACAAGGGGTGTGTTTTCAGTCTGGACATAGAGTATATTAGTCCTGTCTGTAAGTGCAAGTCCTAAATATGTATTAGCTGTTACCAAAGTACTGTGGGTGTATGTGTGCACGGAGAGGGAACGACAAGCAATTAACGGAAAGATGTTCACACAAGATGGAGCAGAGTGGGAAGCTGTTTTTAAAAATAATACAAATTGTGTGTGGATACAGGTTGATCCCCTCTTTTAATAGTGAGTTTTACTGACTTTATCTAAACAATTTACTCTTTAAGGACTTTGAGGCTAAGAAAATAAATCTATTTTATATTAACCATTATTTTACCTTCAAAAAAAACAAAAGGTCTTTGGTGAAACTAGCAATGTAACCCTTGGGCCCAAATCATGAAAATGTGTATACTCGCAGCATAACTCTCTCTAGCTGTTAAGCTGTCCCAGTGCCTGCTCTGTCAATGTTTTAGAGCATTCTATCACCCCAGTGGCATTCTACAAAGCTTTCAGAGCTGATGCTGGAATTTTCTGAGGCTAGCTCTATAAATAATTGAGTTTCCATCCCACAGATTTTACTTCCGTTTTTGTTATGTCTAGCTGGAAAATTTACTGACACCATTCAGCTTTCTTCTCTCCCTCTAGGTTTCTTCAAGCACTAACTCTGGCCCATTTCTCCCTTAAAAAATAAATGTGGAAAGAGCTGAGATTAGTTTCCCCTGCTAAAAATGGTGCCTTCGTGGGTAAGCTTCACCAGTATTATTGATAAGATTAAATTGTTTTGTGGACCTCCAAAGAATTTTAGTTCTGTTAAGAGCCTCTAGCTTGAGAGTTTTAGCTGGACCTTTGAAATTGTGTAGGCCTTAGGAATAGGCCTAGACAGGAGGATATTGGGTTTTGCTCTGTAGATGGAGGATTCATTTTGTAAAGATTTGGGCAGAAAGCTGTTTTTTGGTCTTATTAATTCATGCTATTGTGCTTTGATTATGTAACAGCTTCATTGCTTTTAATGACTGATGGAGGTGATGATGGTGACGTACTCTCTTGAGACCAGGTGGTATTAACAGGTTTTAACACTGGTTCCTCATTCCTACTCAACCAGCATGACTTTTCTCTTGATATTTTTCATGTTGTCAAGGTCTTGGATTATTGGAAATGAGAGACAAATAAAAAAGAAAATCTCACCCCAAATGTTAAGATATCTTAATTCGTAAAGTAACTGCTTTTGTGATCCTGGGGCACCATACTTCATCTGATCAGACACTTTCACTGGAAGGAAATCTGTTGGATATAGTTAGTATTTATATGGTAGATGACCAAAAGAATTGGTAGGTAGTCCTACTTTTGGGTTATTATCTACTGCAACCTTGTTTTGGGTTATTATCTATTGAGTATTATCTATTGAGTGTAATAGAAGTTAACTACTTTAATGTCAGATCTTCTAAAAGAGTGAAGATACAGGGAGTATCATTTATTTACTCTTCACTTATTTATTTAGTCAAAAATATTTATCACATATCCACCATGTGCCAGATACTGTGTTAGGTGCTGGGAATACATAAGTAAAGAAAACGGACAGGCTCTCAGGGCACTTTCATTTTAATAGGGAACACAGAAGACAGTAATGAAATAAAGTAAGAGTAAGCACGAATAAGACGAAGAAGACAACACTGTGGGTAAGAGTGATTAGTCACTAAAAAAAATGAGAATTTCTAAAAAGGTAGATAGATAATATATCTTATAAAAACCATAATATCATAAGGAACAGCAGTATAATATATAGCTGTTGACCATCAGGATACATGATATTTGCTACAATGACTTTCTTTTTCTTTTAACTTTGCATTTCCTTTTATATTTCTTCACGTTTCCTGTTACATAGGACATCGGGGGCGGGGATAGACAGGATTGCAAAACTTTTGATCTAAAAGATATTTTAGAATGATCTAATTTCCTTCACTTTGTAGATGATGAAAGTAAGGCTCAGAGAAGTTATCAGACTTGTTCAGGGTTTATAGCTAGGTACAGCTAATTACAAGTACCCAGTGCTCATCCCGGGAAATTTCCAGTGAGTGGTGCATCTCTAGGTTTTTAATTTATAAAGCCTGAAATCTAAGCTTTCATGGTTTCATATGTGATCAACACTGAGATGGCTCAAGTTCTCCAGGGGTTACTTTTTATTTAATACCTATTAACAGCCCACAGCTCTCTTCTTACCCCCAAATCAGGAAGAAGCCTAGCCTTTAATGAGCTCTTACTTGCCTTCTCTCTGTCTGGCTTAATGCTCTCTAGGCTTCAATGTGGGTGGATTCCAGCAATTTCAACCTGTTTCCCCAGGCTGCTATGGATATGCTTAGATTGCTTAAGTCTCAACGTGGACACAGTTAATTTTGTGAGCACTTCTGAGACGAGACTATGTAGTTAGCAAAACATTACCAAAGGTTTGGGGATAACAGAAGAGAATTATTTTGCAGAACAGAAAAAGGAACCTGGATATTAGCTGTCACTAGAGTTTATTGGCAAAGCCCTCAAGAAGAGTTCCCTCTTTGTCATCTCTTTTAACCTTCTTCTAAACCTAGTCCTACCACCATCGTGCGGGAATCAGCTTAACACACCATGGCCTTTGACCATGTCCCCATTACCTGCAGCCCTAGCTGTTGGGCCATCACTGGCCCTAGAGAGTTGAGAAAATCCTTTCTTCCTCAAGACAGACACTTCAGTCCACAATGATGATAACCTTGTGTTAGATCATTCAGAGCAGTTTGTTCTTCATAGTCTCACATTTTCTATTCCAGATTTGAATTTGGGCTTTCTTTTACCTAATCAAAAGCTGTTCCCCTACTACCATTTATGATGCCTCCACTTCCAGCTAAATTTAAAACAAATAAACAGAAAACTGTTAGCAGCTTTGAAATAATAATTTCCCTTGCCTAATAGCCAACTATCAAAATTTTAGTTCTTATTGGGTCAAATTTCTGAACATCTCCTCACATGATAATCTAAAGAATTTCCCCCTCTACTTTGCTGGTAGTTAGCTTTCCTTACCAACTTCACAGTGTGTTTAAAAATCCAGCCTTCTCTGGGAGGCTACTTATCCTCATGTCCTTCTTTTTTTCTCTTTCTTTCTTTCTTTCTTTCTTTCTTTCTTTCTTTCTTTCTTTCTTTCTTTCTTTCTTTCTTTCTTTCTTTCTTTCTTTCTTTCCTTCCTTCTTTCTCTTTCCTTCCTTCCTTCCTTCTTTCTTTCTTTCTTTCTTTCTTTCTTTCTTTCTTTCTCTCTCTCTCTCTCTCTCTTTCTGTCTTTCTTTCCTTTCTTTCTCTCTCTCTTTTCCTTCCTTCCTTCCTTCCTTCCTTCCTTCCTTCCTTCCTTCCTTCCTTCCCTCCCTCCCTCCCTCCTTCCCTTCCTTCCTTCCTTTCTTCTTTCTTTTTTTGAGACAGGGTTTTGCTCTGTTGCCCAGGCTAGAATACAGTGGCACAACCTTTGCTCACTGCAGCCTCCATCCCCTGGATTCAAGTGATTCTCCTGTCTTAGCCTCCTGAGTAGCTGCGATTATAGGTACCTGCCACCATACCTGGTGAATTTTTTGTGTGTTTTTAGTAGAGACAGGGTTTCACCATGTTGGGCAGGCTGGTCTCGGACCCCTGACCTCAACTGATCTGCCCGCCTTGGCCTTCCAAAGTGCTGGGATTATAGGCTTGAGCCACTGCGCCTAGCTGTTATCCTCATGTCTTTCTAATCAGCATGTTATTCTTAGCACTTAGGTGTTCAGTTTGGATGCCATTTTCACCTGTCATTTATACATATGTGTTCTCCTCACAATTAGAGCACAAACACTTTAGAGACAGTTACTTTGTGTCATGATTCCCTCACCTCCTGTTCTCCACATCTCACAACAATGCCTATTTAGCACTCAACAAATATAACCTATTTCTTGGCAGACTAAAATCTATTGTTTAGCCCCCAAACATTGCCAAAGGCCTTACACTTCCTGCATTGTCATTTCTACTTTGATATTGTCCTTCATTTCACCTGCCTATTGAATTTGTCCCAAGGTCAGTGCTTATTGCTTGTCATATGGATTTGGCATGAAATTCAGATGAAATTCCCATTAAAAGGCATAGTTTAGATATCGTTTGATATGAGAAAGCTTAATCTTGACATTTTATGCTATAATTTTCTATTATGTAACCCAATAGGAAATAGTATGTTGAGAGGCTGGAGATTGAATGGAAGACAGAGTGTCACATTGTTGCTGCTTGATCCAAGAAAACTACATGGCCTTGTGTGTAGTGGTAGGGATGCTGGTGATCTTAGGAGGCTAGTCAGAGCTGTAATCAGGGCCTGAAAGCCAGTGCAGGGGAGTGTACAGGCAAAGGGGTCACACCTAATGAATGGGTCTTATTGAGAACAGGAAGATGGGCTAAGAAAGAGACATGGGCCGAGTATGGTAGCTCACATCTGTAATCCCAGCACTTTGGAAGGCCGAGGGGGATGGATCATTTGAGGTCAGGAGTTTGAGACCAGCCTGATCAACATGGTGAAACCCCGTCTCTACTAAAAATACAAAAAACTTAGCCAGGCGTGGTGGTGCATGTCTGTGGTCCCAGCTATTCGGGAGGCTGAGGCAGGAGAATCGCTTGAACCCAGGAGGTGGAGGTTGCAGTGAGCCGAGATTTCACCAATGCACTCCAGCCTGGGTGACTGAGCATGACTCCATCTCAAAAAAAATAAATAAATAAAAGAAAGAGACATGGAGAAGGTGTGGGTCACTATACTCTCAGGCCCAGCTGTGGCCTGAAAACACACAACATAGGAGGAGAAGTGGAGGGATGGATCAAGGAGTGAGGAGTACATTTTGCAGGTGTAAGCAGAACTTGGTGTGTTGTTTAAAAATTTTTAGGTCAGTAAAATTAAATGGTAACTCACCCAATATATCTACATTACTCACCCTTGTGCCCAGTCTTACCCCATCCTCCTTTTAAAATATGTATAATAAATATATAATAAATTTATTTATTTATTTATTTATTTATATTTGAAATGGAGTCTTGCTTTTTTGCCCAGACTGGAGTGTAGTGGCCCAATCTTGGCTCACTGCAACCTCCACCTCCTGGGTTCAAGTGATTCTCCCCACTTAGCCTCCCAAGTAGCTAGGATTATAAGTGTGTGCCACCAAGCCTGGCTAATTTTTGTATTTTTAGTAGAGATGGGGTTTCACCATGTTGGCCAGTCTGGTCTCGAACTCCTGACCTCAAGTGATCCACCTGCCTTGGCCTCCCAATGTGCTGGAATTACAGGTGTGAGCCACTGTGCCTGGCCTCTTTTAATATTTAATACCATGTGAAAATCCAAGAAGCTTTGCCTTTCCACAGTTTGAATTCATCACTATGCTCAAAATAACAACTTGATATGTTTGAAGGTTTTGGTTATTTACCTAATCTAGTTGTATTTTTCTTAAACAGAGGAAAGTTATCTTTGATTATGAATAAGCAGAACTAATCTATGGTGGAAATTTAGAACATACACATCTATAATAATTTCAACATTAAGTAAAACTACTTCTCTGGGTGTCAAAATATATGCATATCTATACATAGTGGATGCAACTGACATCAGTCAACAGAATGCAGAATGGATACATTTGGGGCCAAACAGCTTGAGTTTTAACCCCATCTCTACTCATTTAACTGTGTGTTCTGGGCAAGTTATTTTGCTTATTTGAGCCTCAGTTTCTCCATCTGTTAAATGCAGGTAGTTCAGTTGACCCTTGAACAACACGTGTTTGAACTGCATGGGTCCACTGAAACATGGATTTTTTTCAATAAATATATTAGCAAATTTTTTGGAGATTTGAGACAATTTGAAAAAACTTGCAGATGAACTGCATACCCTAGAAGTAGCCCCCAAATTAAGAAAAGTTAAGTATGTCATGAATACATAAAATATATGTAGATATTAGTCTATCTTATCATTTACTAACATAAGATATACACAAAGCTATTATAAAAAGTGAACATTTGTTAAAATGTTCACACACAAACACAGACCATTCACAGCACCATTCACAATCAAGAGAAATGTAAACAAATATAAAGACACAATATTAAATTATAACTGTATAAAATCAACTGTGGCACATACTGTAATAATTTTGTAGCCCCCTCCTATTGCTACCGCACGGAGTTCAAGTATTGCAGATATCTGTTGAAAATGCTGTTTAATGCTAATCATCTCCACATGAGCAGTTTGTCTCTCCAGTAAATTGGATATTGCAATAAAAAGTGATCTCTCACAGTTTTCATGTATTTTCCATCATGTTTAGTGCAATATTGTAAACCTTGAGTAAGACCACGGGTTCCATATGACATGCCACTGGTGATGCTGCTGGACATGCTCCCAAGAAGCAGAGAAAAGTCATGACATTACAAGAAAAAGTTGAATTGCTTGATATGTACCATAGATTGAGGCTTGCAGTGGTGGTTACTGCCATTTCAGACAGGTAATTCATCTTATAAACAGATGGCATAAACTTATGGTATCAATAAATATAACATTTTACTGTAAATATATTTTTCTTATGTTTTTTAAATAACATTTTTTCTCTAGCTTACTTTATTGTAAGAATACAGTACATAATACATATACCATACGAAATATGTGTTAATCAACTCTTCATGTTACCAGTAAGGTTTCCAGTCACCAATAGGCTATTAGTAGCGAAGCTTTGGAGAGTTCCATTATGCTTGGATTTTTTGACTGTGTGAGGATTGACAACCATAACTTCTGCATTGTTCAAGGGTCAAATGTATTTACCTTATGGGGTAATGAGAGTTTAAATGAATGAATAAGTTTAAAGCTTGCAGAAGAATGTCTGGCACACAGTACCAAATAAGTATTAGCTATTATTATAATTACACTCCTGTGGTTTACTTTGGTAGTAAGTTCGTGTTTAAAGTGCTTGGGGGTGAAGAAGATTTTACTGTTAATCACTTTTACAAATATTGAAAGTTGGATTTTCTCTTCTTCTCCTGAAGAATGTGTGTGTGTGCATACATTTATACTATGTGTTTGTGTACATAGTGATTTTTGAAAAGTGGGTGCTTGTTAATTTCTGTATTACCCAATCATGGATTGAATTTTCTTTTTTGGTAATGCTGAAAGTATTTTACTAATAGGGCAGGTTCTTTCTCATCTTAATCACCAGAGAGAGAATGTAATTCAAATGTATAAACAGTTTCAGTGAAGGTGTGAGCCCACAGAATTTTCTTTATATTAGGGCCAGAGGAACGATTTAATTTTCTCTGTTACGTTCCAAATACAGATCAAGCTGGACTGGGAATATCACTATAAAATAAAGGGGCTGTTGCAATTCAGCACCTCCTACGCACAGCTAATTAGATAGAATGAGAGGCAAGGAGTAGACAAGTATCAAGCTCATACATATTACACATTTTTATTAATAACATACAAATGATCTTTATGAAACCTGCATTTTTCCATGAGTAACAATCTCACACACAAGTTTGTTCCCTTGTCCAGGAACTCCAGAGAGAATGGAAATGCGCTGGAATTTTAATGGCTTAACAGACTCTCATTATTTTGCAGCCTCTCACTCAAGCTTCTCCCAGTTTCTAGGACCCAAGCGACTAAATGAAAGACCCGTGTTTCCTCTGGGCTCTACATGAACTTGTGATCCTAGAAACTCCCAGAGACAAGTCTTGGCATTAAAAAAAAAAAAAAAAATCTCAAATCAAAACCCTAATAATTCACAAAGGTCTAAACTAGGTCTCTCTGTTTTCTGTTCCCCTCACTCCCTTCATTGTGTTTACCCAAATTTGTGAGTATACATTTCTCCTGTGATAATTGTTTTAAAAGTCTGTCTTAGCCAGGTGCGGTGGCTCACGCCTATAATCCCAGCACTTTGGGAGGCTGAGGTGGGTGGATCACATCAAGCCTGGAGTTTGAGACCAGCCTGACCAACATGGTGAAACTCCGTCTGTACTAAAAATACAAAAAAATTAGCCTGGCATGTGGGCAGGTGCCTGTAATCCCAGCTACTCGGGAGGCTGAGGCAGGAGAATTGCTTCAACTTGGGAGGCAGAGGCTGCAGTGAGCCGAGATTGCGCCACTGCATTCCAGCCTGGGCAACAAAAGCAAACTTCATCTCAAAACAAAACAAAACAAAAAAACCTGTCTCCCACTGTAGACGCAAGCTCCTGAAATCAGGTGTCATGTCTATCTCTGGCTATTGCCAGAGCTATGCACACTTCTGACATACTGTAGGTTCTATATGATTTGATGTGTGTGCCAGGTGGATGCTACAGCTAGGGCTTTTATGACTTCTTTATTAAACTGAATATTTATACATAATACAATTTACACTTTGAAGCATATGCTTTCGTGTGTTTGACAAATGTATGGAGTCACGTAATCTTGACCATAATTGAGATAAAGAAGCGTTACATCACTCCCCAAATTTCTTCATGCCCCTCTTCACTCAGTCTTCTAATTCGCTTTCACCTCTACCCCCTGGAAATACCAATCCGTATTACCTTCCTATAATATTGCCTTTTCTAGACTATCATATAAATGACATGATATACTGGGTAGTCTTTTGTGTCTGGCTTCTTTCACGTAGCCTAATGCTTTTGAAACTCATCCATGTTGTTTTGTGTATTAGTAGTTTGTTACTTTTTATTACTGAAAAGTAGTATAGTAGATTCTTGATAATTATTTGTGGGAAATAGAAAAAGGAAACGGATTTGGAAATATACCCATAAATGGATTAAATGAGAAAAATGTAAACATCTGTATCTGCAAATCCTTGCTGTGTGTCAGGATAATAGGTTAATAATATTTTAATAGTAATCACTGTAAATTTTAACACTAGTTGTTTTTGTTTTTGAGATGGAGTTTCACTCTGTCACCCAGGCTGGAGTACAGTGGCATGATCTCGGCTCACGGCAACCTCCACCTGCCAGGTCGAGCAATTCCTGCCTCAGCCTCCCGAGTAGATGGGACTACAGGTGCATGCCACCATGCCTGGCTAATATTTTGTATTTTTATTAGAGACAGCGTTTCACCATGCTGGCCAGGCTGGTCTCGACCTCCCTACCTCGTGATCCGCCCACCTTGGCCTCCCAAAGTGCTGGGATTAAAAAGTGTGAGCCATTGCGCCCGGCCCTAGGTCTTGCTTTTAATCTTCAGATTTTTGATGGAGTAGTCATCCAAATAATTGGACAATTTAATTAAATTGAAAAATTTAAGCATCATTTCTAGTGGAAATGAATAATATTCTGTTTCTTTGATACCTAGACATTAACATCTGGATATTGTCTTGAGATCTTTAGTGGAGACCCTGATACATAAAGGAGGCTGATCTTTTCATCATAGATTATCCTCATTGGTACAGAGGGCACTGCACTTTTCAAGTAAAAATTTCACATTTCAGCTAAAATGATATGAGAATTATCTTAGATGATGGAAAAATAACTTAAAATGCATTGTTTGCCCAATCTTACCCTTAGAATAAAATTGAATGGTTTTGGGTGAATACAGGTTTCATCTTGGATTCTTTTTTAAAATTATTATGTATTTATCTATTTTCTTATTTTTTAGAGATGGGGTCTTGCTCTGTTGCTCAGACTGGAGTGCAATGGCGCGGTCATATGTAACTGCAGCCTCAAACTTCCGGGCTCAAGAGATCCCTCTGCCTCTCCTCTTGGATTCTTGAAGAGTATTTTCCTCAGTGGTTACTGGGACTGTGACAAAGAAAATGTTGCTATTTCAGAGTGCCCTAATGTTAAGTCATTGAGATAAAAGGAAAATAAGGTCTGTCCTTTCTGTCACGACATAAATGATTAAGGAGAGGCACAATGTGTGATAAAAGAGTACTGGGTTGAGAATGAGATGTGGATTCTACTTAGCCAAAGTGATTTAACCTCTTGTAACAATAGTGCTCTCTGGTAAAATTTGGATAAATAATTATTAAGTCCTGCCTATCTCTTGGGGTTGCTGCTCCTTATTTTAAAATGCTACTAGCAATAATATTCTCTTTGGTTTGCCTGTTCTTTTACCAGAAACACTCCTGTACAATAGTTGAACATGTTGACTTCTCCCCTAACACAGCAGTAGAGATCACTGTGGGGAAAGTTATTTCTTCCTTCACTCCTTTGCAGTAAAGGTCTTCATGATCACAGAAGAGTCTTATAAAAAATGTCTTCTGTTTTAACTCAAAAATGATATATGACAATATACAAGCTTATTTGTAAAATTCTCCACATTAGTTTTGGAAAACTACTAAATAGACAGTGAATTCCCAAGATCTTGCTTATTTACTTACTATGTGCCTGGCACTATGCCAGGAATATGACATGTACTATCTCATTTAACCATCACAATGATCCTCTAGGGTAGGTAATGTTATGGGTCATATTTTAGAGATGAGGAAACAGGCTTAAAGATGTTAAACAACTTGCTCTCAAGGTCATCAAAAATAGAAATGGGATTGAAACCCAGCTCTTTCTCTCTCTCTCTCTCTCTCTCTTTTTGAGATGAGTCTCTTTCCGTTGCCCAGGCTGAAGTGCAGTGGCACAGTCTCGGCTCACTGCAGCCTCCGCCTCCCGGGTTCAAGCAATTCTCCTGCCTCAGCCTCCCAAGTATCTGGGATTACAGGTGTGCACCACCACGCCCAGCTAATTTTCATATTTTTAGTAGAGATGGGGTTTCACCATGTTGGCCAGGCTCTTCTAGAACTGCAGACCTCAGGTGATCCACCCACCTTGGCCTCCCAAGGCCAGCTCTCTTTAATTGCAAAGGCAGCCCAGACTCTTAAGCAGTAGTATGCTGGTAAACTGGATTTCTAGTTTCTACTTTTTGGTTACTATGAATAATGTTACTATGAACATATTTTTAATTCCCTTGGGTATATACCTAGGAATGGAATTGCTACACACATGGTAACTCTGGTAAACTTTTTGAGGAATTGTAAAACCATTTCCTAAAGCAGTTGACATATTTTACATTCCCACCAGTAATGTATGAGAGTTCAGATTTCTCCATATCCTTGAAAACAATTCTTATTGTCTGGCTTTTTTACTTTAATCATTCTAGTGGGTATGAAGTAGTATCTCATGGTTTTAGTTTTTATTTCCCTAATGATAAATGTTGAGCATCTTTTCGTGTGCCTATTGAACACTTGCATATCCTTTTTGGAGAAATGTCCTTTTACATCCTTTGCTCATTTAAACATTATATCCTTTTCACCTATGTCTATCCTTATGACAGTAACAAAATTTTGATGATTATAGATAGTTAGAAACTTTTAAAATTCAGTAGGGTGAGTCTTCCAATTTCACTCTTCTTTTTCAAAATTTTTAGATATTTTATTCTTTTGGATGCTATTATAAATTGATTAATTTCCCTTTATTTTGAGGTTGTTCATTACTTGTCTTTTTATGCTTGAGTTGCAGGAGTTCTTTACATATTTTGAATATGGGCCCTTATCAGATATATGATATGTAAATATTTTCTCCCATTCTGTGGGTTTTCATTTTCTTGATGGTGTCCTTCGAAGTATGAAAGTTTTAAATTTTAATGTAGTCTAATTTATCTGTTTTTAACTTCTTGCTTGTACTTTTGGTGTTACATCTAAGAAACCATTGCTGAACTCAAAAGGCCATGAAGGTTTACACCTATGTTTTCTTCTAAGAGTTTTGTAGTTTTAGCTTCTACATTTAGGTCTTTGATCCATTTTGAGTTAATTTTGGATATGATTTGAAGTTGGGGGTCCAAATTCATTCTTTTGCATGTAGACTGCCAGCTGTTCCAATGGCAGTTGAAAAGGCTATTAGTTCCCCCGTTGAATGATCCTGGCACCCCTTATTGAAAATCAGTTGACCATAAGTGTACAGGTTTATTTATAGATTTTTCAATTTTCTATTGATCTATATGTCTATCTTTATGACAGTAGCAAAAGTTTGATGATTATAGCTATGTAGTAACTTTTAAAATCCAGAAGTGTGGGTCTTCTCACTTTACTCTTCATTTGCAAGATTTCTTTAGACTCTACTAGGTTGCTTGTGTTTTCATATACATTTTAGAATTGGTTTGTTAATGTCTGTAAAAATGGCAGCTCGAATTTTCATAGGTATTGTGTTAAATCTATAGATTAATAATATTACCCTCTGAACAATATGAAGTCTTCCAGTTCATGAAGATGGCTGGCTTTCTATTTTTTTTTTTTTAGGTCTTCATTAGTTTCTTTCAATGATGTTTTGTAGTTTTCAGTGTACGAGTCTTACACAACATTGATAAAATTTATTTTTAGGTATTTTATTCTTTTGGGTGCTATTATAAATTTATTTTTTCCCTTAGCTTTATTTTTCGGTTGTTCATTGCTAGTATACAGAAATACAATTGTTTTTATGTATTGATTTTATAGCCTGCAATCTGAGTGAACTTCTTTATTAGTTTGAATAGGTTTTTTCGTGGATTTCTAAGTACACTGTATATATAAGATTATGTTACCTGTGAATAGAGATATTTCTTTCTTTCCATCTGGATGCCTTTTATTTTCTTGCCTGACTACTGATTAGAACAGTCAGTACAATGGTGAAGGAAGCTGGGAGAGCAGACATCTACCCTTTGCTTCTGAGTTCAGAGGGAAAGTTTTCACTCTTTCACCATTAAGTATGATGTCATCTGTGAATTTTCATGTATGCTCTTTATCGGGTTAAGGAAATTCCCTCCTATTCCTAGTGTGTTTAGTATTTTCATCACGGCAGGCTGTTAGATTTTATCAAATGCTTTGTCTGTGTCTTTGGATATGATTATGTGGTTTCTGTCCATTATTCTATTAATATGGCATATTACATTGATTGATTTTTCTCCCCGTAGTTAACCAAACCACATTCCTGGAATAAATCCTACTTGGTCATGGTGTATAATTCTTTCATATGTTGCTGGATTCAGCTTGCTACCTAATAATATTTTGTTAAGGATTTTTGTGTCTACATTCATAAAGGATATTGGTCTGTAATTTTCTTTTGATATCTTTTTCTCGTTCTGGTAGCAGGGTAATATTGGCCTCATAGAGTGAATTGGAATGTGTTTCCTCTTCTTCTGTTTCTCGTTTCATGAAGGATTGGTGTTAGATCTTCTTTAAACACTTGCTAGAATTTTCCAGTGAAACCCTCTAAACCTTTGAGTGTTTCTTTTTTCTTGGTCAGTCTAGCTAAATAAAGATTTGTCAGTTTTGCTGTTTTCAAAGATCAACTTTTGGTTTCATCAATATTCCCTATTTTTTAAAAAATTCTCTGTAGCATTTATTTCTACTCCAATCTCTACTATTTCTTTGCTTCTGCTGGATTGGGGTTTAATTTGCTCTTTTTTTTTTTTTTCTTGGTGGGAGGTCTTAAGATAGAAGGTTAGGTTATTAATTTGATATCTTCCTTTTAAAATTGGCATTTACAGGTATAAATTTCCTCCTAAGCACTGCTTTAGCTATATTCCACAAGTTTGGGCATGTGGTGCTCTCATTTCATTCATTTCAAAATATTTTAAAGTTTCCTTCTGATTTCTGTTTTATTAATTGGGAATATATTGTTTGATTTTCACATGTTTGTGTATTTCTCAAATTTCCTTTTGTTACTGATTTCTAGTTTTATTCCCTTGTGGTTAGAGAATATATTTTGCATGAATTCAATCTTTTAAAATTCATTAAGACTCGTTTTAGGTCTACCACATGGTCTGCCCTGGAGAGTGTTCCGTGTGCACTTGAAAAGAATGTGTGTTCTGCTGTTGTTTGATGGAGTGTTCTATAGATCTAGTAGGCTTATAGTGTTGTCAATGTTTTCTATCCATTTTCTTGTTGGTCTTCTGCCTAGTTCTAGTTTTAGCTGTTTCCAGGGCTATTTCAGAGCTGTGGAAGGTAGAATGGGAAAAGGGCAAGTTAAATCTCCTAAAATCTTGCTGTGCTTATGATTCAGGCATTTATATTGAATAAATGTTTCCCAGATAGTTGTAAGCCTTTTGCTAATTTCCAGAGTCCTGAAAGAAGTTAATTTTCATGAAATTTACCCATATTCTCATTGATTTTATAGAGGAACAGATTTTGGAGATCTTCTTTCTACCATTTCCACTGATACCCTGGAAATGATAGTTTTAGTATAAAAGGTGGTGGCTGATCTGAGCCATCTTTTTTTTTTAAGTCTTGTAAATAAATTCTAAGTACATAAATACATTTTGCATAAGGCTGAATTGATCAAAATATGGTTGAGGATCATCTCCATTAGAATTACCTGGGAGGTACATTAAGGATACAGATTACTAGACCGTGCCAGGCATAGTAAACCAGCTTCTCTAGAGGGAGAACCCAGTACCTTATTATTTTTCGCAACTTCCATGTTATTTATATGTATTTACAAACTAAAATTGAAAAATCACTGCCATGTGGTATTCTACAACTGATGTAGTTCAGTGCTTACATACTGTCTATTGAGTTGTAAGATCAATTTTGAACATCTTGAATTTCAGCAACAGGAATTTTGGCAGATAATAACACTTTCCTTAAGTTTTACATTTATCAATTATACTTTAACATTGTTTTAACATAGCATATCATGAAAATATCAAGGGTTCTGCATCTAGTGTTTGGTAGTGGCTCATGGACTTTCATTCTGTCATTTAATTCTCAAGAGTATGATTTTTTACCCCTATTTTAAAGGCAAAGAACCTGCCGAGGGTCATGTGACTAACAAGTGACTGAACTAGAATTTAAAAGAAGTATTCCTTGTACTAAATCCCATGTTCTTTCTGCTTTACCTTCCTAGTTCTCATAGGCCACATCTTTATTAGACACTTCTCACTTGAATATAATGATTATTTTGCCAATAGATCCCCAACACGTGTTCACTTCAATTTCTTTTAAAGTATTTTAGCACATTAGATGTCTTTCTTACCTCTTTGTAATGCGATTCAACCTCTCTTTGTCTGAAAGCTACAAAATAATTGGCAAATAAAAATGAGTTGTATGTCACAGGTATGAAATGTAGTATGCATAAGCAAGGAGGCAAAACAATTTGGAGCCTCTCTGTGGGCCAAGGGCTGAATTTCACAGCAGCTCTAAAATGAAGGTGAAAGAAAGGAATTGAGGCCTTTAAGCAAACCAAATCAAATTAGTTCAAAGAAAAGGAAATGACTTTTCACATTAATAGAGATGAGCTGGCATGCATGTGCTAAATACCCTCATATTTTCAAATGACTGTACAAATGTGTCACTTTCTCAAGGCTGTGGGCAATGGGTGTATATTTTAAAAGATGATTTCAAAAGAACAAATTTTCTCAGTGAGCTGGCCATCATTTCCTGGTGCAGTCTGTTAGCTATGGGGCTATTTCTTAGAATTCTGAATTTTGTTCATCACTTGTCAAAAGGAGAGAGCATGGCACAGAGGGGTGCCCCTGTAGCCCCAGACATACCCAGAAAATTGGATGTCCTGCTTCAGAGCTTTTAGACCTATCAGCTTATGATTTTGTTCTCACCCTTTCTGTGCCTGTGCAAAATTCCTCAGGTCAATTACGTGTGATAGAGGACTCAAGAGAAATCCTACTGTACAGAATTAATTTTGTGCTCTGAATTTTATCAGATTGGTTCAGGTATGGGTATATATTCCTTACTCAGTGCTAATTTTTAGATAAATAGACTCAGAACTCCTTGAAAAGATGGACTGTGTCTCATTTAGTCTTGCACTATCAAAACCTAACATGGTACCTTGCTCATACTAGGCACTTGAAGCATTTGAAGAATAAACAGCTGTATTCATGATCCATGAATACAAGTTCACAGATCATGCTTCTCTTCTCATCTGTTCTCAATCTATTGCTTTATTAGAAGATAGGATTTTTAACAGTCCAATAATAATTCAGTAAGTATAAAGGTAAAGAATAAAATAAAATGAAAAATCTATGTGCCTACCTACTTTGAAAAACAAGAATGTTATAGTTAACTTTGTGACTTTCCTGAGTAACCAAACGCTTTCCTTTCCACTGTGTGCCCCACCCCAGAGGTAACTACCATCCTTAACTTTGAGTTTGTCATTCAGTCTAGTGCTGTTTTGTTTGTTTGTTTGTTCTCTGAGAGGGAGTTTCACTCTTGTTGCCCAGGCTGGAGTGCAATGGCGCTATCTCAGCTCACTGAAACCTCTGCCTCCCACGTTCAAATTATTCTCCTGCCTCAGCCTCCTGAGTAGCTGGGATTACAGGTACCTACCACTATATCCAGCTAATTTTTGTATTTTTAGTAGAGATGGGATTTCGCCATGTTGGCCAGGCTGATCTCGAACTCCTGACCTCAGGCGATCCTCCCACTTTGGCGTCCCAAACTGCTAGGATTACAGGCGTGAGCCACCGCGTCCGGCACTAGTGCTTTTATATTAAAAATAATTGTGCCTCTAATCATTAGGGAAATGAAAATCAAAACCATAATGAGATACCATCTCACACCAGTCAGAATGGCAATTATTAAAAAGTCAAAAAAACAAGAGACGCTGGCAAGGTTGTGGAGGAAAAGAAGTGCTTCTACACTGTTGGTGGAAATGTAATTAGTTCAACCATTGGGGAAGACAGAGTGATGATTCCTCAAAGACCTAGAACTAGAAATATCATTTGACCCTCCAATCCCATTACTGGATATATACCCAATGGAGTATAAATCATTCTATTACAAAGATACATGCATGCATATGTTCATTGAAGCACTATTCACAATAGCAAAGACATGGGATCAACCCAAATGCCCATCAATGATAGAATTGATAAAGAAAATGTGGTACATATACACCATAGAATACTATGTAGCCATAAAAAAGATTGAGATCATGCCCTTTGCAGAGACATGGATGGAGCTGGAAGCCATTATTGTCAGCAAACTAATGCAGGAACAGAACACTTATAAGTGGGAGCTGAATGATGAGAACACATGGACACGATGGAGAGAACAACACACATTGGGGCCTGTTGTAGGGGTAGGGTGAGGGAGAACATCAGGAAGAATAGCTAATGGATGTTGGGCTTAATACCTAGGTGATGGGTTGATCTGTGCAGCAAACCACCATGGCATACGTTTACCTATGTAGCAAACCTTGACATCCTGCCCATGTCCCCTGGAACTTAAAAGTTGGAGAAAAAACAAATAATTTGTTTTTTTCATTATTAAAATGTTGGGTTTTTTTGGCTGGGTACAGCGGCTCACACCTGTAATCCCAGCACTTTGGGAGGCCGAGGCGGGCGGATCACCTGAGGTCGGGAGTTCGAGATTAGCCTGATCAACATGGGGAAACCCCATCTCTACTAAAAATACAAAATTAGTTGGGCGTGGTGGCGCATGCCTGTAATCCCAGCTACTTGGAAGGCTGAGGCAGAAGAATTGCTTGAACCCAGGAGGTGGAGTTTACGGTGAGCCAAGATCGCACCATTGTACTCCAGCCTGGACAATAAGAGTGAAACTCTGTCTCAAATAATAATATCAATCAATAAATAAATAATAAATAAATAAAATGTTGCTCTTTTTTGTAGAGAGGGTATAAGTAATTTCTGTTTAAATTATCAATAACCCTTATTGATGGGCTGTAAGTCCATAAGGGGTGTGACATAAAGGTCAAAGAGGCTTGCCTTCTCAAAATATATTTAAATCTAAATAGGAGTTTTCATAGCCTTCCCCCCGTGGAGTCTATAATATGGGATGAATAAAGGAGAGATTTTTGGCTGAGGGCTGTTCTTAGTGTCTCTGTACATTCCCACTTGACCTCACATGCTGCTGTTGTTAATGAGACTCTTTAGTGGCTGGAGACCTAATGCCCCCTAAGAGCATGGACTTATGGCACGAGGAAACATGGCTACAATTCTTATGGTTTAAATAGCTACTTCTCTTGGATTTGTTGATTATAACAACTTCATCACCTTGTAGATTTGGTAGGCAAAAGCCACGTAAAAAGGTAGGCTTGATAAGTCAAAGTTGTTTTCTCACAGAAGATGAAAGTGACTTATACTTTACTCACAGAGAAGAGTTTGAGACCACATGAGAGAAAGGCCTTTCTTCCAGGAAACTGTAGGAACCTGACAGACTTTCCAGAAGAGGGAAGCTTTGCTCTGGTTGTTCTTTCTCATGGGGGCAGATTTCCTACTTTTTCACAGCTTCTTTTCCATGAGTAGGACTAGTTTTTTTTTTTTTAAGACAGAGTCTCACTCTGTCACCAGGCTGGAGTGCAGTGACATAATCTTGACTCACTGCAACCCCAGCTGGGGTTCAAGTGATTTTCCTGCTTCAGCCTCCTGAGTAGCTGGGACTACAGGCATGCACCACCATGCCCAGCTAATTTTTTTTTTTTTTTTTTTTTTTTTTGTATTTTTAGTAGAGACGGGGTTACACGACGTTGGCCAGGCTGGTCTTGAACTCCTGACCTCAGGTGATCCACCTGCCTTGGCCTTCCAAAATGCTGGGAATACAGGCATGTGCCACCATGCCCTGCCGGGACTAATTTTTTTCTTTGTTCACCAAGGTGAGCAAATACAATCTTTCAAATACTCTCAAGAGTAGGCCTGCCTCAGTTTTGCTTGACATTGAATAAATATGATTCAATTCTCAAATACCTTGGTATTGAAAGTGGGGTTTAGGTGTTCTATTATATTGACACTATTTTTACATTAGTCTTATTCATGCAGCACATATTTGTTGAGCATGTGATGTGTGCTAGACGCTAGCAACATAACAGTATATAGAATAGATATAGCCTCTACCTTCAAAGAGTCTATAGTCTATTAAGGCAGGCAGTCATTCATTCTAATTGCAGTAAGTGCTATGAAGAAAAAGCATATTTCATTTTGCTAAGTGTCATGGAGAGGAGCCTCTTTTCCACCTGCTTCCTATTTCTTTGTGGAGAGGTGTCAATTAATATAGCACTCCTGGCTTCTCTGAATAGGCATGTCTAGCTTAGCCTTTCCCATCCCTTTGCTTTTGGGATGGGCTTGTCTGCTGAGTCTCTGCCTCTGAGTGGGAGTCAGGGTTGGGGCCTTCCAGGTTTCCAGTGCTGCCATGACTGCATAGGTCTATCTAATTCTGCCGTTTAAATTAGGAAATCCACTGATACCCTGCACTTAAGTACAGTTCCCAACATAGCTTTTATTAGTATTTTGTTGATACTTGACCCTCATCTGTTTGACACCATTGTCTCTCTCAATTCAGAATTTCGGTGGGATAGGTGGTGGTATTATTGGGTCTCTCAAACCTCAATAGTAAGAATCAATTTGATGCTTATACTAGGGGAACTGACAGAGTGTCATTTCTGAAGCAGTGTAATTTCTGGAGCAGTGTAATTTCTGGAGCAGTGTAATTTCTGAACCAGTGGTTTTCAAAATTCTGTTGCTCCCAGGAAGGTGGATTGTAGTGAGCTGACAGGGCCAAATCCCGCCCCCTTCACCAGTGCCTGCAGTGATGGCAGATTTGTTTTGATCTATTTTACATATTAAGCTTCCACATAAAATTCTGAGCTTAAAATAGTTTAAAACCAGCACCTTGAACTTATTGCTTTCAAACATTTTAAACCACGATCCTCAGTCATAGTTACATTTTATATTATTCAAACTCATATATATTTTATACATGTGTATACTGACCTTGCTATCCGTGGTATAGTACATTCCATTTCATACCATTAGAAAGAAAAGTTTGGTTAAAACTCATGGAATTGGTTCCACAACACTCATTACATGAAGTTTAAAAAATTCTGCACAAGACCACGTTTATTTTGTCTCAGGCCTCTTGTCTAGTAATGACCTGACTTTCCCCTAGTACTATCCTTTTTGCCCCATGGGCCTTATTGCTTTTGGAGCTCAATGTATTATTCATTTTCTGTATACAAATACATTAGGGTTAAACTTATGAAATTACCATCCCTTCTGAGAAAGTACTTTTTCAACATTGTTATTATTGCTGAGGATTTCAGCAATAGCAAAATAATGTATTACATTCCAAACTTGGCAAATGTTACTAAATATTTCTCTTGAGGCTCATTTTTAACCATATTATTATTACTGGCCTGTTTTGTTGGGTTTAATGAGATAATTTTCTATCACATCACGGTAGTGAACAAAGCTGATACAAATTCTCAAGTTCGTGATAAAGTTTATACTCCATTGGAAAGTTTCTTTTATATAACAATATTGGCAGGGCTCGTGTTTTAGAATGAATTATTTATGTGGGCCCATTCACCACCGCCACCTGATTCTATACAGCATGACATCCAGAAAATGGCAATTTTGATGAGGATGAAGAAGGCAGTATCATTTTTGTCCTTGAGACAGTGCCCGGAAAGTCCAGGTCTGGGTGGCATCCTGAGAAAGGGAGCAAGGCGGCCTGGTGATGCTAGGAACGAGAAGGTGGGGGTGTCCCGAGGGAAGTGAGATGCTCTGCAAAAAAGTTAGAGGACATCTCAGAAAACAGGACCACCTTCCTGATGTAGCTTCCAACAGTCCTTCCCCTAATCGCTTCCAGCCCCCAGATATACGAAGCTGACTTCAGAAAGATAAACACCAGGAAGTCAACCCATTACTTAGCATTTGTTTCCAAAATAAGACATTTTCTAGTTAGGAGAGCTTCTGACTGAGGGCCAAGTGGTTTATCCTCAAGATGGAAGACAAGCAATGTGCATGCTCAGTAAAACATGGCCTTACCAGATGCCAGGCTCAGAGAGTCCTCTTTCCTGCCTTTCTTGCGTCACTGCCTGTTTGCTTGAAATAAGCAGTAGAAATAGTCAAACACAGGTGCTGGCTGCACTGGCAGCACAGCCTCTCCTCCTCCAGATTCAGGCTCTCCCTGGATGGCACTGGCTGGTAACCACGGAGTGAAGATCTAATCAAGCCAATGCTGGCTCCCTGCCCACCACTAGCTGGTTTTATTCAGCTTCCCCAGTGTTGATAATAAAACACAAGTGAGCCTTCAGTTTCTTGCCTGCTGGTTCCAAAACCAGTATTTGCTGCATGCTCTCTGACTTGCAATTTGTTGGCATCCTGGACAGGACATTTACCTACAATCAGCACACCTGGCTTCTTTGTCTAGGTTTTGCCTCCAACACATGGTACACATCACTTAGGCTACCTATGCTTTATTTCAAATGGAGATCCTAACCCCTAATGTTGGCCAAGCTTTGTGATTGTTTATCTTGGGAATTTATCAGGGTTGAAAGCACAAAAAGCTTTAATGAAAGTCAAGACTGTGTTCTAAGATCCTAAATGGTTGACGTGTGTCCTGGAGCGAGCTGGAGTGGAAAAGGCCATCTGTGAAACAATAAGGCTGGAAGGAGAGATTTCTGGTGACTGGGAGGGAGAGAGAGGTCTTGCCCTCAGAATTTGTACCCTAACTCAGGTTGTGACAAGGCCTCAGGGGGGAAGTGTTGACAGGAAGGGCACCTGTAGGAGACTTGGGTTCTCCCATTTGTGTTCCCGTGTTTCATCTGAGATGTCTAACCTTGGCAAAGAAACAGCACAACCTGAGGTAATGGGTGTCTCAGCCACAGCCAGTGTGGACCCACACTGACACCTTGAGGGAATTACCCATCTTGAAGCTAGTAAGACCCCAGGACCTTTACATATTTGCAGGAGGAAATGCAAGAAAGCATAGGTTTAACTTCTTCCAGGTCCAGTGAGAATGGAGCTTGGAGTCAGAATTACATTGATTTCAAGAACGAGAAGAATAGGTAACGCACAGTTTTTTACATACGCAAGTGAATGGACTAAGGTTCGTAGTCTATATGTGTGTCACTGTATTTACTCAGTGAACTCTCAGAAAAGCTTGTACTTCTTTTCTGCCCACACTGAGCTTCTCTGCCAGGTGCCTTCTGAGGACATGAGAGCTTCGTGCTAGGCTGGCCTTGATGCAGTGTGGGCAAGGCCTGGAGCAAAGAGCCAGATGAAAGTTGGAGGCCTGGAGTCCTGCCCATGGGTGGATGAGTGGCCCAGGCAGGCCCAGACTAAGTCCTGAAAGCCCATCAGTGCAGAATCATCTTGTCAGGGGCAGCATAGGGGTAACAGTCAAGCAGCAGCTCTTCGCTGGGGCTCCTTTTCCACCAGCTGTAGTCATTTGAGGCTGATATGTTCTCAGGGCTTCCTCAGCCCCAAGTCCATGCCCCCATTTGTGCTTACGGTGAACAGATGTCTCTCCCTTTAACAGAGGGGCAGGAACCCAGGAGACTGCTGACCCAAAGCTTCTCCCCAGCTGTAATGCTTTCCTGAAAATAGAGACTTTGCCTTGGCTCTTAGACCCAGCTCCGTACTTTACAATTCCCAGTTAGTCATGGAAAGAGGAAGGTGCCTAAAAATAAGCACCATCTGGGCCCACAAGGTTCAGCAGGGCACACTCACAGCTAATGGAGAAAGTTTCAGTCTGCCTTTGTGGTCCTGGAAACCCAGCTGTGATGTGCTTGCCAGAAGGGCCCTTCAAACCATGTTATTCTGAGTGTCTCTCAGGGCAGCCTTTGCAAAGGCAACTTTTCACTGCCTCTAAGTTCTTGAGGTCACCCAAGGATAGCAGCTTCAGGGAAAATATGAGAAAAAAATGTATTTTTTGTGCATTTTCTCATGTCTTTGTGTTGCCCCTCTCTCTTTCATGGTTCTGCAGCCCCCGCTCCCCTCTGCATTAGCTACCTAGCTTCTGTGCCTGGTCGTCTTCCCAGATGCCCAGAGATTTCTATGATGCCCTGAGCCTCCGTTTCCTAACACCCTTTTGACTCTCCTCTTTATAAAAACTGACACATGGCTGGGCACGGTGGCTCAAGCCTGTAATCCCAGCACTTTGGGAGGCCGAGACGGGCGGATCATGAGGTCAGGAGATCGAGACCATCCTGGCCAACACAGTGAAACCCCTCTCTACTAAAAAATACAAAAAACTAGCCGGGCGAGGTGGCGGGCGCCTATAGTCCCAGCTACTTGGGAGGCTGAGGCAGGAGAATGGCGTAAACCCGGGAGGCGGAGCTTGCAGTGAGCTGAGATCCGGCCACTGCACTCCAGCCTGGGCAACAGAGCGAGACTCCATCTCAAAAAAAAAAAAAAAAAAAACCTGACACATCTGTCCTTCAGAGAATGAAGCTAATCTGATAAATGAATTCATAACAAAGTGTAAAGAAGGATGGTTTAAGATGACCTGTTATACAGAAGATGGCTGCATTTTTATAGTGGTTAAAAAACATATACAATTTACCATCTTAACCATTTTTAAGTGGACAGTTCAATAGTGTTCAGTATATCTACAATGGTATGAAACGGATCCCTGGAATGTTTTCATCTTGCAGAACTGAACCTCTGTAATTATTAAATGATTCCTTACTTCCCCCTCCTCCCAAGCCCTGGTAACCACCATTCTACTTTTTCATATCTATAAATTTGACTACTTTAGATACCTCATATAAGTGGAATCATACAGTTATTGTCCTTTTGTGACTGGCCTATTTTACTTAGCATACTGTCCTCAAGGTTCATTTCTGTCTTAGCCCGTAACAAGATGTCCTTCCTCCTTAAGGGAGCATGGTATTCCATTGCATGTACATAGCACATTCTGTTTATTCATTCATCTTTTAATGGACATTTGGGTTGTTCCTACCTCTTTGCTCTTGGGAATAGTGCTGCTAAGAACATGAGTGTTCACATATCTTTTTGAGATCCTGCTTTCAATTATTTTGGAAATATACCCAGAAATGGGATTTCTGGACCACATGATAGTTCTATTTGTAATTTTTTAAAGAACAGCCACAATTTTCCATAGTGGCTGTACCATTTTACAACCCAGTAAACAGTGCACAAAAGTTCTCACTTCTTTACATCCCTGCCAACACTTGTTTTCTGAGTTTTTTTTTTTTTTTTTTTTTTTTTTTTTTTTTTTTGATAGTAGTGATCCTAATGGGTGTCAGAGTATGATTGCATTTTAAGGGAAGATTTTCACGCTTCACCCTGAAAGAATGATGATGGTATTGATTTCAGGCTCTGGCACAAGCCAAGAGGAAATATTCTACATTTTGTTTAGGAAATTCTTGTTGCATCCTTCAAATCACATGACATAAGCCACAGCAGAATGATTATATATCACTTGAGTGAAAGCTAGCTGGGTCACCTGCCCCTGAGGTCTAGATAAGATTACCTTCTCCATACCCTATTCTAGAATTGAGAAAATTCAGACTCATGACACAGTATTATGCACATTTCTGGAGGGTTTATTTGTCATGGTCTTATCTCTGTTTTGTGGGTCCTGCTCACGTTATTTTTTTTTTTTTTTCCCCTCTCCTATCATTCTTGTTTTGTTTCAAGTGAATGCAGACCTGGACCTGAGTCACTTTTCTTGGTTTCCCAGAAACAGTCATTCACTCAAAGCCCTTGTATGTGCAGCAGATTTCACTGATGCTTTAAGGAGGAGTTTATGTTGCAAAAAAGCAAGCTATTTAAAACTGAATATTAGCTCTCCTGCTTCTAGAAGTTCTTTGGGCCATCCTGCCTCAGAGCAATTGTTTCCCCTGCTGTCAAGCCACTCTCTACAGCACCATTCACCATTTTGCTGCCTTCTCCTTTCCCTTCCCCCTCTATCTTTTCATCTGAGTCCTTTCTAACTCCTAGTTTCCCAGGGCTCTGTGCTGCACCAGCTAGAACCATGCGGGGCTAATGGGCTCTTGTCCCAGGTTCATGCCTCATTTCTTTTCCAAGGTCAACAGACATCTCTTAAGAGAGAGATACAAGAACCCTAAAGCCTGGGCCAAAGCTTCTCCACAGCTGTAATGGTTTCCTGAAGCTGGAGATTTTGCCTCGACTCCTAGACCCAGTCCTCCTTCTGTACTTTAGAGTTCCCAGGGATGCCAAATTCTCCTCTCTTTATGAAGCACAACCAATCAACTCCCTTAAACTCCACTGTAAATAAGCCAAGCCAAATCTCAAAATGTTCACCTAAATAAAATACTCTTTGTCCATTTATGAGCTCAGAACAGCAGTGGAGATCTTGAGTTTTCCTCTAGAAGGTCTATCCATCTTCCTTGAGAACGTAATGGTTTGAAAAGCATTTGTTTTTCTTCTTATACCCCAGAAATCTCTGTGATTTATTGTTCTGACGACCATTCTGACTGCATGCTTTTGGGAAGGCTTTTTGGAGTGGCTGAGTCTTGAGAAAAAAAAAAAGGTAGGATTCTGACAAATGTATTTCTTTTCTCCATTGCAGCTGAAATCCAGGCTAGCTGGGCATGGTTAACAGTGTTTCCTAAAGCTGTTTGAGTCTATTTACTTAAAGGACTCTCTTTTGCACTACCTATGGAGGCTAGACTTTCAGATTCCCCACAATGTTGGCTTTCTAACTTGAACAACTGTTTTGTGCCTTATTCACACACTGGTTGCTGTTTGTGGCAGGAGGCGAAAAGAAATGTTAGACTCTGTAGCACTTGGCTGTAATTATACACTCCTTGACCTCACCTACATAGTTGAAACCCCTGCTGCCTCCCTCCAGACAGATATCCTAGTGGGGAGTATGGCTGAAGATTGAAAGGTTGTCATAGAAGTCACATTTAATTGCTTCCTCTTACTATATATGGTAGGCTGGAAATGGTATCATGAAGCTAATCTTGTAATCCTTTTCTTCCTGAAAGGAGAACAGTGGAATTCTGTGAGCCAGAGAAATGTAGGCAGCTGGGAGTCGAACTTAAGCACCGGCATGGTAGGCATCAGCCCTCCTGTCCAGTCTCATTAGCCCTTCAATGGTGATAATGACGTAGTCAGAAGGCAGCTGGAGATTGCAAAGGAGCCAGACTGCAGAGGTCACTGGGAGGGGCAGAACATGGCATGAGGGAGAAGAAATGTAAAAGGAAATAGTATTGTCACCCAATTTGAGAGCTGAAAAACGAATTGCGTCCAAATATGGTAAAAGCTCACAGATACTGTCTTAACTATCCTATCTATGTCAAAAGAGGTTGTAAATAGGATACAGCAGTGGGAGCAAAAATCTACTTGCCCTGTAGTGAGAGACAGCTTGTGTTTCTGGAATGCCCCATGCTCCATCTATCTGCCAATCTCATTTTCTCTATCTGAAACAACTTTCGACCTGGGTCTCACCTACTCCCCAGCTGCCGTTTCCCCTGGGATTGCTTCTACTGGTCCTTCACATTTCAGCATGGATGGCATTTCCTGTGGGAAATCTTGGGCTGCTGGAGACTGGGTGAGGTGTCAGCACAGATCATACAACATATATACTAAGTATTGTAATTGGGTCTGTCCTTATTTATCTTTTCTGTTAGGTCAAGACTAAGGACTGTGTTTTGTTCATTGCTGCACCCACAATGCCTAGCACAGTGCCTGGAGTATAGAAGGCAGTCAATAAATATTTGTGGAAGGAAAAGATGATTGAATAAATGAGCTAGTAGAAAATAGTCATTTTCATGTCTTCTGTGGACCAAAACCAAATCCTTATTAGTCCAAATCCTTTACTGAACATATTCTATGTGGAAAATCTAATTTAGGGTTTTGTAAAACACATGTAAGTGTTAATTCTAGCTATGGAAAATTGCTTTACTGAGGGTGGAATCTTTGGAGAGTCAACCAAAAAAGGTTAAACATTCTGTGAAAGAATACAGTAGCTAGAGAATTTTATCCCAAAGGTCAATGTTGTCAGTTTTGAATCTCAATTTCTTTTATATCTTTGATCATTGGGTTACAGAATCTATGGTTATCATCCAAACTAAAGGGAATGAAAGCTTTGCTCTGAAGCAACTGGGTCCAGTGAGTATCTTCGTTACTTTTCTACATGCCACATAAGTGACAGACAAATACATGTCAACATAAAAATTTATAGATTAGAAATTCACATTTTGGAATGCAGGAGACCTCGTTGTTTTGATGACACATAAAGTTTACAAGATCTGGCAATACAGAATCACTTTGGGTTGATCTTTTTTTAAAATATATTTTTAAAATGGATTCTTAGAAATAAGGCCTGGCTATTATTCATTCCACTACTCTTCCCACTATTTTTTTTTTTTTTTTTTGTTTTTTTTTTTTGAGACGGAGTCTCGCTAGTCCGCCCAGGTTGGAGTCGCAGTGGCGCGATCCCGGCTCAACTGCCAAGCTCCGCAAAGCTCCGCCTCCCGGGTTCACCACCATTCTCCTGCCTCAGCCTCCAAGTACTGGGACTACAAGCGCTTCGCCGCCACGCCCGGCTAATTTTTTTGCATTTTAGTACAGAGACGGGGTTTCACCGTGTTAGCCCAGGATGGTCCTCGATCTCCTGACCCCTCGTGATACGCCCATCTCGGCCTCCCAAAAGTGCTGGGATTAAGCTTGAGCCACCACGCCCGGCTATTTTTTTTTTTTTTTCTGAGGTGGAGTTTCACTCCCTTGTCCCGCCCAGGTTGGAGTGCAATGGTACAGTCTCAAGCTCATTGCAACCTCCACCTCCCAGGTTCAGTGATTCTCCTGCCTCAGCCTCCCAAGTAGCTGGGATTACAGGCACCTGCCCACATGCCCGGCTAATTTTTGTATTTTTAGTAAGATGGGGTTTCCCGCCATGTTGGCCAGGCTAGTCTCAAAACTCTGACCTCAGGTGATCCACCAGCCTCCCACCTACCAAAGTGGCTAGATTACAAGGCATAAGGCACCACGTCTGGCCTAGTTTTATTTCTTTCTTTCTTTTTTTTTTTTTTTTTTGAGATGCAGTCTTGCTCTGGTGCCCCAGGCTACAGTGTAGTGCCGTGAATCTCTGGCTCACATGCAAAACATCTGCCTCCTGGTTCAAGCAATTCCCCTGCCTCTTCCTCCTGAGTACTGGACTACAAGGTGCATCCCCACATGCCCACTAATTTTTTTGTATTTTTGGTAAGACAGGGGGTTTCGTCATGGTTGGCCAGGCTGGCCTTGTGGATCTGCCCGCCTCCACCTCCCAAATTCTGGGGATTACAGTGCGTGAGCCACCTGCACCAGGCCTCCCTGCTATTTTTGAATGCTCCTTCTGTAGTGGTCAATCTTGGCCTTGACATAGACCCTGCAACACTTTCTGGTGTGTTATTACTATCAAATAGAAATACAGCAAAAAAATTAATACTAAGAAAAACAACAAGAGCAAATTATTCACATTGTTGAGTTATCACAATCTTTTTATTGATAAACTTTTTATTTTTTTTTTTTTTTTTTTTTTTTTTGGCTTTTAGGAAATAATTTCGGGCATACCAAGCAATGATAGAATAGCATTTTTATTTGATGTTAAATAAGCTATTACATGCACTCGAATTTTTTCCTCATCTAGAGCACATGTTCCCTTTCTATGTTCTGCCAAATTATCGAAAAACATAATTATTTCATCTGACAAAGCCATGACTTCCCGAGATAGCTGCCCCGAGTTTTTTATCTTTTTGTGAAACATTTCTAAAATAAGATTGCAGTTAAACACAGTTTCTTAAAATGTAACTCCCTGATTATATGCGAACCGAAAATTAAAATTCCCATGTATTCCAGAATTATCAGTGAGAAGCCACAGTAAAATTTTATTTTAAAATTCTTCCACCATGTGAATACATTTATTTTTAAAAAGCAAATGAAGGGTAATCTTGAAACATCAAAACTCATATGAGAACTAAAGCCTCAATGTTTTTGAAACACAGCATATGGACTTTTGGGTGAGTTCTAAGCTTGTAAACCATAGCTGCCTATCTTTATTGATACCTTTTATAAAAATGATACTGAATTTTATTCTTTCACTTACATATCTAATCAGTATTTATTGACTTCCCATTAGGTGCCAGGACCTGTGATAGGTGCTGAGAGAGGTCAGTGAGTGGCTGTGGCACCTGCCCTTATGCTGTGTACTCTCTAGCATGATTCTTCCACCTGAATGGTAGACTTCCCCTTGGCGATACTACATTGAACTACATTATAGAATTATTCCTCATTTTTAACATGGTGAGCATAGTAACTGCCTTACAGAGTTGTGAAATGTAAGTGCAATAATACATGGAAAAGTATTTAGAACAATGAATTGCATGTAACAAATAAGAGTGCAATACATGTTAGCTAAAAAATAAATTTAAAGGATCATAGAACTGTAGAGTTGTAGGAAATCTTACAGTTTTTTTTTTTTTTTTTTAACAATCCAAACTTTTCACTATATGGTTGAGGAATCTGATTCTCATTGAAGTTAAGTAGTTTAGTCAAGGTTACAACGTGTTGTTAGCAGAAGGAGCAGTGGAACTGAAGATTCCTTGATTGCTACTTCACTGAAATTTTCACTGTAGTATCTGCCAGAGAAGTTGTGAGTGGGGGGAGAACTAGAATAATAGCTCCCAGCACATGCCACATACTCAAAAATGCACACTGCAACAATATCAAACAAAACCATTACCTCAAGGGAAAAATTCCAGCAGCATAAGGACTTTCAAAAGCTTAATGACACCCAGTTGGGTGTTTTTATTCTGATTGAGCATAGTCTGATTTCTTAAAGATATCACACTGGCTGGTGGTTTATGTATGGTTTAATTTGCTTGGGTTGGGTTCATGGAAAACATGCTCCATGAAAACAACTCGACCATTGTTTATTGATCAGGTGCAGTCTCCTACCTACTCACTAGACATTGCCCACGAGGCATGTTCCCTTTGGCAACAGTTTCCAAGATTACCATAGGCATCCTCTTGGTTATGGAGATTTGAAAAGCTAAGAAAAAGTCTTCCTTATTTTCAACCCAATTTTTTTAGCCCCAGAAAACATCAAAAAGCTGTGAAAAGTGTTGTGTTCTCAATGCTTTTCTGTGCACAGCATCCAGGTAGAACCTGAGTGGCACAATGTAAGCACATAAACCTTTGCAGTCCCATGAACCGCAGAACATTTTAACCTACTATTTAGGGAACAAGGCAGCAATAGCCGGCTGAAGGTGGAAAGGGAAAATAACTTTCCTTTCTAAGAGAAAATGAAGTTCTGTTTGTGCTTTTCTCTCCTCACACCTTCAAGGCTGCATTTTTTAGAGATCGGCCTCAGTTACTGCTTAAGAAGCCGCACACCTCTTTCAATGCTCCAGTTATAGATTTAAAGGGAAGGGCCAAATCTCCAGCTGAGCCAACTGAGGGTCTTAGGTGAGCAATTTTCCAATTTAGGAAAAGGCCAGAGAAGAGGGAGCAAAGACAGCACAGTCTACTGTCAATATTAATTACAGTGAGTGAGGATTCATTTGATTAATGACATTAATCCTTGAATTTTAGCTTTCCTTCTACAACTGTAAGCGTAGTTATTCTTTACTGTTTTAATGCAGTAGCAATATGGTATAGGACAGTGAATCTCAATGGGTAGTAGTCATAACATGCCTCCCAGGGGATACTGAGCAGTGTCTGGAGACATTTTTCATTGTCACAATGCAGGTGGTATGGTATTGTTGCTACTGGCATCTACTGAGTGGAGGCCAGGGATGTTGCTAGTCAGCCTGCAACACACAAGACAGCCCTCCACAACAAAGAATTATCTGGTCCAAAGTGTCAGTAGTGCCAAGGTTGAAAAACCCTAGTGCAGGGGCTAAGAGTTTTGTTTATAGAGTCAGACCAACTGGGTTTCACTTCATAACTGGTGACATTCTGAAAACTACTTAATCACTATTCCTCAATTCCCTATCTGTAAAATGAGATAATTACAGTATTTTCCTTACAGAGTTTTCATGAGGATTAAATGAGTTTCTAGATGTAAGGTCTTTAAACAGTGCGCAGCATATGGTCAACATCATGTAAATATTAGTTGTTATTTTTGGCAAAACAGCAGAGGGTATATTAAGAATGATCAGAACAATGGAATCTCTGCACAGTATGTTTTGAGGGGAACTTGACTAAAACCACTTTGAAAGGAATTAATCCATATAGATGAACTAATTTCATGTAACCCATTAGATATTGGAACCCATGTGATGAACTGTGTGTCCCTGTCATTACTCTCTGCTAGTTTCTTTGTGCCAATATTGTGCCATGCTGTTGAAAGGGAAGAAGAAATGTCAGTGTACAGTCCTAATCATCATATATGCTTGGGTGGTATTTGAAACTAGTTAGTAATCATTTTGGAAGATTCATAGAAGATCAAAGGGGTGTCAATTCCTTATGTGGATATGGAGCTGTGGATAAGAGACTAAAGGAAAGACTAATGGAAATACAATTGAAAATTACTCTGCTGGGTGCAGTGGCTCACACCTGTGATTCAAGCACTTTTGGAGGCCGAGGCAGGAGGACTGCTTAAAGCCAGGAGTTTGAGACCAGCCTGGTCAACAAAGTGAGACCTCCCCTCTACGGAAACAAAAAAAAAAATTGGCTGGGCACAGTAACATGCATCTGTATTCCCAGCTATTTGGGAGGCTGAGATAGGAGGATCTCTTGAGCCCAGAAGTTTGAGGCTGCAGTGAGCTTTGACGGCCGATTGGGCAATAGAGGGAGGCCCTGTGTCTGAAAAAGAAAAAAAAAAATCACTCATTTGGCAGGGCTGTTTGTATCTGTAAGAAGTGGAGGTGACTGACCTTTAAGATAACAAAGATAAAACTCTAAAAAATGGGACTCTGGCCTTGAAAACCAAAGGTGGTGATATTTGTGGACAGAGCTAACAAATTATCATATGATTTATTCTCTCATTAACTGTAGAGTTGAAGCTGCCTAAAAGGGACATTTAAATAGATATGACAAATTATAGGTATTCAGCAGGGAAAAGAGGCCTGAATTGGCTGAATTGACCTGTCTGAATACTATGCCCAGAATTATGTTTAATCTTGTGGTTTTAATTTGCATAAGAGTCTGAAAATATCTCTGCTAAGCTTTGGTCAAATAGTCCTTGACCTTGAGGTTTATTTTATGCTCTGGATAGTTTCAGCAGCCAGGGGACCCACTCTGGCTTTTCCCTATTTTAGATTCTTTCTCTCAGAATGAAAGTTTTAATTAAGACGATGTTTAACATCAGAGGCTGTGAAACTCAGGAAGGCAATTTCACAAGGCCCCTAGAGACCAAATTTAAAGTGCCAGTTTTAGGAGCCTGTGATAAGTGCCCATTCACTCTAAATATTTGTGAACATAGCAGAAGATATTTACAGTATTATTGAGATCCTCTGAGCTTCCAGGAAATGCACCTTTTCATGATATACTCACTTTTAAGCTCAAAGGGCTGCAGTTTACCTAGTTCTGGTACAGTCTCATCAGGAAAGTGTAAGAGGTCACAGGGAACAAGCTCAGAATAATAACTACCCTTCCTGAATGCCTAATATATGCAGAATCAGACACTGTGCAAGATATTTTAGCCATTTAAAATATTTAATGATATTTAAAAATATTTAAAATGATTATTTCAAGTTTGTAGACAATAAAACAAAGGTTCAAAGAAGTCAGGTTGTTTGCTCAAGATCACACAGCTGGATCTAGGTCTGTCTCTAAAGCCCTTTCTGCTTTATGTATTTGTCTCCTGAGCCATTAACACATAAAATACAGTTTTCAAGCACTACCGCCACTCAAGGAGCCGCTACAAGGGAAATTGAGGTGGGCCATGTCTAGGGCTGGGGATCTGCATTTCTGTCTTTTTCTGACATTTTAAAATAGGGGGATATCAAATCTTACACAGTATCACCATTGCGTTGTCACTAACCACAATATATTTACCATCTGAGGGAGGCAAGAAATATCTGTGAGTCACAAAAAAGAACAATGGGCTGATGCGTATCCTATAGGTTCTACCTTCAAAATATATTTAGAATCTGATGACTTCTGCCCATCGCCTACTTCTGCCTACTACCACACTGGTTAAGTCACCATCATTCTTGTCTGGGGGATTGTAGCAGCCTCCCAACTGGTTTTCCTGTTTCTACTCTCACGTCCTTACAGAACATTCTCCTCATAGCATCTAGAGTGCTCCTTTAAAAAGGTAAATCTGGCTGTGCCACTCCTTGCTCACCACCCTCCAGTGGCCCAGACTGCATTTAGAATAAAATCCAAGCAACTTTGCATTACCTTCAAGTTTTAATGTTGAAGTTTAATGTTCCTCCTCCCCACTTCCCAAGTCCTTCTCTGTCCCAGCCTCTTTGTACTCGCCATAGTTTGTACCACCTGATGTTCTTCCCAGGGCTCTTTGCTGGTGAAGGAGATCAGAATATGTCACCCCAAAATATGCCTTTTTGACATAGCAATTACTTAGAGCTGAAGGCTATTAAGAAGCAGAAAACACAAGAAAATTTCTCTCAACCCTTCCCCTTTCTGCCTAAAGGCAGGATCTAAATTCTCCTTTCCTAGGTCTGACTCCAGACCCTTACCAACCTAGAGACAGCACCAGAGGAATCTGCCAACAACTCTTACTCCACTAGCTTACCCTATATGTTTACGTTCCCATAGTTCCCTGCCCTTGGAAACCTAAAACTGCTTTCCTTTGCTCTGTCATTTCTCTACACATTTATTGTTCTTTGTTAAAAATGCTATAAAAGTCGAGTCCTTAAAGGTTATGGACTCGTCTCTGGGTACTCACATGTGTAACATGCATGATTTGCATGTTAATAAACTCCTGTGTGTTTCTCCCTACTTTTTGTTTGTTTGTTTGTTTGTTTAGATGGAGTTTTGATCTTTTCACCCAGGCTGGAGCACAGTGACGCAATCATGGCTCACTGCAACCTCCACCTCCCAGGTTCAAGCAATTCTCCTTCCACAGCCTCCTGAGTAGCTGGAATTACAGGCATCTGCCAGCACGCCCGGTTAATTTTTGTATTTTTTGGTAGAGATGGGGTTTCACTATGTTGGCCAGGCTGGTCTCGAACTCCTGAACTCAGATGACCCACCTACCTCGGCTTCCCAAAGTGCTGAGATTACAGCCATGAGCCACCGTGTCCATCCGTCTCTCTTGTTAATCTGTCTATTGTAACAGGGGTCTCAGCCAAGAACCTAGAAGGGTAGAAGAGAAAGATTTTTTTTTCCCTCCTTTACACCCAGCACTGGTAGCCTTCTCTCATCGTTCAGTTCCAGTTCAAAGGTCAATCCTACAGACATGACTTTTCTCCTGGCCAACCTAAATGAAAGTCTCACATCCCAACCCCCACCTACGTGTCAGACATACACTCTCTGTCATGACACCTTATTTTCTTTCAAGCATTTATCACCAACTCACACTTTCTCCTTTATATGTGTGTTTATCAGGCCTGGCGCAGTCATGCCTGTAGTCCTAGCACTTTGGGTGGCCGAGGCAGGTGGATCACTTGAAGTCAGGAGTTCAAGACCAGCTTGACCAAAATGGTGACTAGTAGCATATACCTGTAGCCTCAGCTGCTTGAGAGGCTGAAGCACAAGAATTACTTGAATCCAGGAGGTGGAGGTTGTAGTGAGCAGACACTGTGCCATTGCACTCCAGCCTGGGCAACAGGGTGAGACTCGTCTCAGGGAAAAAAAAAAAAAAAAAAAAACCTCACGGCCAGGTGCAGTGGCTCACGCCTGTAATCCCAGCACTTTGGGAGGCTGAGGCGGGTGGATCACAAGGTCAGGAGATCGAGACCATCCTGGCTAACATGGTGAAACCCCGTCTCTACTAAAAATACAAAAAATTAGCCGGGTGTGGTGGTGGGCACCTGTAGTCCCACTACTACTCGGGAGGCTGAGGCAGGAGAATGGCTTGAACCCGGGAGACGGAGCTTGCAGTGAGCCAAGATCGCACCACTGCACTCCAGCCTGGGTGACAGAGCAAGACTCTGTCTCAAAAAAAAAAAAAAAAAAACCTTCACAAAACTATATATGTGTTTATCATCTACTTCCATCCTCTAAGAAGTTAAAGATTTTGTCTTTATTACTGTTGTAACCTCAGAGTCTAGAAAAAGTGTCTGGTTAGTATAACTTAAGAAATATGCATTAATATTGAAAAGATCCCTGGGCTGGGAGTCCTGAGACCTGTATTTAACTCTGGCACCACTACTGGTTTGTTTGCAGGGGATGCTGGACAAATTAACCTTCTAGACTCTCAGTTTGTCTCTTCATCTACAGATTAGATTAAATGACTTCTACAACCCAATGCTAGTCCTAAAACACTGATTCTGACATCCTGACTCACACTGGGGACCTGGGAATAGAGTTTGTTGACTTTTTTTGTTGTTGACCCCAAAGGAGGTGTTACACTAAATGAGAAATGCTGCAAGCCTCAGTCATCCCTATTGACAAAGAGATTTTGCTCAACGATGTTAACAATGAACTTTTTAGTTAGTGCCTTGAAGGTGAGTTATGTGTATAGAAAAAGCTACTCAGAGGTTTTCTTTGTTCATAGAAATTAATATTCAGGTTGGGCGTGATGACTCATGCCTGTAATCCCAGTACTTTGGGAGACTGAGGCAGGTGGATCACCTGAGGTCAGGAATTTGAGACTAGCCTGGCCAACATGGTAAAATGCCATCTCCACTAAAAATACAAAAATTAGCTGGGTATGGTGGTGGCACGTGCCTGTAATCACAGATGCTTGGGAGGCTGAGGCAGGAGAATCACTTGAACCTGGGAGGCAGAGGTTGCGGTAAGCCAAGATCGTGCCATTGCACTCCAGCCTGGGCAACAAGAGTGAAAAATTTCTTAATTTAAAGGATTTTAAATTTACCCCCCAAAAAAAATTAATATTCAATTTAACAGAATTACAATTAAAAACTTCTAGTTCTGCTGGCTTTTAATTCGGTCCAAAAATTTTATTGTGTTTTACAAGTCTAGTGAATTTTAACAACTACTTTGATGGGTTTTTTGAGTGATACTTAGTCCCATTTAAAATTTGGTTATTTAAATGCCTTTAAACATTTTAAATTATATTTTTTTTTTTTTTTTTTTTTTTTTTTTTTTGAGACGCAGTCTCGCTCTGTCGCCCAGGCTGGAGTGCAATGATGCGATCTCGGCTCACTGCAAGCTCCGCCTCCCGGGTTCACGCCATTCTCCTGCCTCAGCCTCCTGAGTAGCTGGGACTACAGGCACCCACCACCACGCCCAGCTAATTTTTTGTATTTTTAGTAGAGACAGGGTTTCACCATGTTAGCCAGGATGGTCTCGATCTCCTGACCTTGTGATCCGCCCTCCTTGGCCTCCTAAAATGCTGGGATTACAGGCATGAGCTACTGTGCCCGGCCGTATTTCTCCACTTTTATTAATCAAAGACATATATGGGATTGTTAGGAATACTGATTAGCATGAGCTAAGCTAAGCATAGGGGAGGGAGGGATATCCTTCACTGTACCTTTACTCTTCTATGGACTCTTTGGCTGGGTCTGGGAGCCAAACTGATGTAAGGCAAATGAAGAAGAGAAAAGCATGCATGTTTTACCTGTGTGGGGGGGATCTCCACCGGAGTGTGAAGTTCCAAGAAACGGCCAAAGCGAGATGCTTTTATAATGTTTAGACAAAAATGAATTTGTGAAGAAATGACAGGACAAAGAAATCTGCCTAGGGTAGTGAATTCTAGAGGAGTCACCAGGAGGTATACATGGGGTGTAAAGCTAGTGGCAGAGTCTATTAATTCAGTCCTGTTGCAGTGCCAAGTCCCAGGTTCCAAAGTTAAGAACTATTCTTTTGTCCTGGCAGTGGGAAGGCACCTGTCGCAAAGAAATCTTTATGGCTTGCACCTGACAGGAAAAGATAGGTCAGCCTTTTCCTGAAACTATAATTTTTCCAGTGTTTTCAGCTTGACATAATCAATATGGCATATTTGGGTATAGTATGTCTTTACTCCTTCATAGGAAAGAATCTCCAGAATGATTTGGTAGTTTCAGCCAAATCAGAGGAAATTGGGGTGCTAGTTAAATATATTTTTCTTAGCCTTATCACAAACTAGTTCTTTCATAATCTTCTAGTGTTTAAAAAGAAATACAGATCTGGGCCGGGCACGGTGGCTGACACCTGTAATCTCAGCACTTCGGGAGGCTAAGGCAGGCCGATCACTTGAGATCAGGAGTTCGAGACCAGTCTGGCCAACATGGCAAAATCCCGTCTCTACTAAAAATACAAAAATTAGCCAGGTGTGGTGGTGCGACCCAGCTACTCGGGAGGCTGAAGTAGGAGAATCACTTGAACCTGGGAGACAGAGGCTGCAGTGAGCTGAGATAGCACCGCTGCACTCCAGCCTGGGTGACAGAGTGAAAGTCTGTCTCAAAAAATAAATAAATAAAAAATAATTTTAAAAAATAAAGAAATACAGACATCCAGTTTCCACACCCAACAATCTAAAATATAATCTGTTGGGGTGGGAATCTTAAATTTTAACAAGCGTTGTCCTTGTCGTTCAGGTGGTTTAGACCTCACTGTTCCTTGAACAACACTTTGAGAAGCAATCCAGTAGAAATTTTGAAATATTGAAAATAGTTTCCTGACCTCCCTCTGAATTGACTTCACAGGTCTGGTGACTTCAGGTTGGGAACCTCTGAAAGGGTGAATAATTACCAACTCAATTCAGCTGTTCGGCCTTAGGCACTGCTTCAGCTGAAGCTCAAGAAGCTATGACTAAGTTGACCTTTTGTCATATCTCTTTTCCTCCCTGTTTATTTAAGTTACCATCTTAACTGGCTGCTGAAGTCAAAAGTGCTTTTGTTCTCTGCATGAATGGTTTGATTCACATCACACCAATATAGCTTCAAAGGGAGAAAAGTCTTTTACCTTTGGATAATCTTTCCCTCCCCCTACAAATGCCACAACTTGGCCAAAGGATTTTAAAGATTTTAGGTTTTAACTATTTCAGACTCTTCAGGTTACTTCTCTCTCCTTTTTCTTCTTGGAAGAAATAGGCCAAAAGAAATAACATCCACTCACAGCATTTTTAACAAAGGCAAATTCCTGCACTTAAGACAGCAATTCGCAAATTAGGAACTTAAAAAGAACAGATTACAGGAGCCACCTCCAGAGAACCTGATTTGGGAGGTGTGGGATGGGGCTTGGGAAACTGTATTTTGATTCAGTGATTAGCTAGGTCTGTGAATCAACATTTTAGTGAATGAATCCCAGCAGATTACTTGCCCAAGGTTGGATGACCAAGAAGTGACAAATTCTAACTGGGAGTACTCTGTTCTCTCCACTCTCTCATGCTATGGTGATGATGGAAAGACAAGGAAAGGAAGAAATCAAAGGCAGTCCAAGCTACCTGCTGTTTGTAGAACCTCATGTTCTCTCATTCACTTCTCTCCTTACCTCCTTGCTCTTGCCATGTTTCAGCTGCCCTGGATTTTTTACACTGCATGCATGATCATGCATGATTGTCTTTTGTCTTCCTGCTTTCATACAAGCTGTTCTTTCAGTCTGGGATTCCTTTATGCCCAACTCCCTTTTCTCCCTGGTAAACTTCAAGACTCCATTCAAATATAACCTACTATGTGAAGCTTCCCTAACACCCCAGGCTGAGTATATCCTTCCCTTCTCTGTACTCAATTCGATTTTTGTACATGCAGGAATTGTGGTGCTGAGAAACTCATGTTCTACCACCTGTAATTTATTTGAAATACTTCTTCATAGATGACATGATATATATGAGTGTCAGTTAGTGACAAACTCTACAAGTTGATAAAGTATCCTAAATAGGTACAATCTCAAAAAGTGATGAATTGGCATTTCCAAGCTCCTATAGTCTACATTCTGGGAGAGTTATTATAACCTAATCACTTGGAAATTACTGTCTAAATTGAGATCAAGGGATAATAGAAATATTTTTCCATGGGTGAAATGGATGGCATTCAGGATAATTATACTGCCCGGAAAGATATTGCAAACACCTCTGTCTTCCATGAATGGGATATAAGAACCTGGCAAACCCAGCAATCTTGTGTTCACCCCACTTAACAGGAGCAATCTAGATTAGACAGTTAGCTGAAACCTGCTGCTGGAACGTAGGCCCCTCTGTCACCAGAACACCTTTCATGCAAGGTACTGTCCTGAGTGACTAAAAACAGAAACTAGGACTTCACTGAGCCTACAGGGACAGATTGTATGACAGTGTGTGTATTTGATTTTTTCACATCCATGCTAATAAATGTCTGCTTGGCAGAATTTGGTCTGAGACTTGCTTTTATTGTACCATACAAACAGTAGTGAGGTTGTGTGAGAGGGCACAAATAGCTCTCATTTACCTTTGGTCTAAAGGTTTAGTAGAGTCTGCTAAGAGAACCTGACACCTATGAATGGCCAGATTGTCTTGTGACAGCAATCTTATTTATCTTTGTATACCTAGTGATGACAGTGCCTGATATAGTAAGTACTCAATAAATGCCTTTTTTTGTCTTTAATTCATATAAATATAAAACAAAAAAGAAATTGGACCAAGTTAATGATCTTCAACTGTTTGGTAGAATTACATAATCTGTGTGAAGGTTTTATTTAAGCTGTGAAAGTTTTATTTAAGCAGAGTGGCAACGATCAGGTTGTGAATAACAGACAATTTCATTTATAGACTCTGCTTATTTGGGGAAGCTTTGAATAAAAATTACTAATACCAGCTTTTGATGAAGCCACTGCTTCAGGTGAAGTGCCTTTTGAATAGAAATAAAAATATATTAAAATAACGGTGATACATATGTTTTATGAAGTTTTATGCTCCTCACCCCCCTCCCCAAAACACCACTATGCAATTGCCCCAAAAGGGCAGCTTTAAGAATAGCTGGTGGGAATCTATGACATACTCATTAGCAAACAGTGGTATTCATTTTTCAACACTGTCAAGAAAATTCATCTAAAGAAATTATAAGCCTAAAGAGTTCCTACATTGGCTATTTATCATTAGAAGCATTTCACACAATGAATAGGCTTTACACGTTGTTAAGCATCTCCAGGAACATTGCTCAATGAAATTTGTTGGAAAGATGATTGAATATTATTTAAGTAGAACTTTACACACAATAAATAGTACATTTGCAGACTGCTGAGAAAATTGATGAAAAGTATAATGTTCCATTTTGGACTCTAAACAAAAGGCAATCAATTAGCAGAAGCAGTTTGAATAATGTGAAAGAAACTGCCTAGAAGGTCTCCTGCTGAAAGATCAGACCTCAGCCTGAAATAACTGCTTTTGCATTAAAAAGATCTATGGCTTGGCATAAACACAACACAAAAGGGAAGTAAGAACAAAATCCATTTCTGGACTGGCATTCCTCCCCAGAGCTGGATTTCTCCTGAGTCCCCTTTCTTTTCATTGTCTCACCTTTATTATGGGCTGCATTTCAACTTCCTATTGAGTCCACAGCCAAACTCTGGGCCAACCTTTCATGTATCCTCCCTAGCAGAGATTTTAAGTGATCTAAGGAGGGAACATTAACAAGAAGTCTAGAGAGTGTTACTGATTTCCCGAACTAGCCTTACAAAAATAGGCAGGTGAACCTTGCTCTACATCAAGGGACCAAAATTACTGTTGAACAAGTCTCACACAAAACAGTTTTAGATCATGGACACATATTTACAAAAAATAACTATTATCTCACAGGTAATTTCATATTACTTGTGTATTTTCTTTGCATAATCAATTCAATCGATTTGCATATGGGGGAAATCAGAAGTCTTAGAAAAGACGTTATATTCTAAAACAAAACAAAATACCATCCTAAAACACATTGAACTTGAGGAGTTCCAGCTAGGAAAGTGAAATCTGCTGACTATGTAGCTAGTATTTCTAATAACTGACTTCAATTAGTGAGCTAACTTACTGGATTGTGTGACACTCTCTATTTCCTCTGTAAAACAGACTACCTGAGGCTGGGCACAGTGGCTCATGCCTGTAATCCCAGCACTTTGGGAGGCTGGGATGGGTGGATCACCTGAGGTCAGGAGTTTGAGACCAGCCCTGTCAGCATAATGAAACCCCATCTCTACTAAAAATACAAAATGTAGCTGGGCACGGTGGTGTGTGTCTGTAATCCCAGCTACATACATTTATGTAAAAGGAAAAATGGAACTCATTGCAAGGAAGAAACGATTCTGTCCCTCTAAGACTCTGGCTGAATATTTATGCTGAATGATCAGTAAGATGGTAATATATGTCAGTCATTAAACACTATAGAGTTGGCCATAACTGATTGCATTTTTTAAATAACTTCTCCATTATGAATCCATTTATTATTATATATTTAATTAATATTGATTTTGAGATTGAGGGAATTGGATAATAAAAACATATTGTATTTATTACATTGGATTTTCATTAAATAGTAACTTTTGTAGCAAAGCTCTGTTGTTTTTTATTAATATGACAAAAGGAAATATTATTGCATTGTTACAATCAATCCAAGAGATAAAATATTCAAAGTGTACCATGAGAGTTCTCTTGCAGAAATAACAGAGGAAGAGCTATAAATAAATAAAAGTATGCGTGTCTTCTGAAAATATTAAAGAAAAAACCAACATCTCCAGTTGGTTCTTGGAAAAACAATTGTCTCTTATATTTGAAATTATGTAGTTACCTTGTGTTTTTTCATTAAACATCAATTACTGTGTCAATTATGCCTATTTACTGTAATTGATCACAGTGCCTTATACTAATGTCCTATTTATAAATTTGAATTTTAGAAAGCACATATATGGGATTCAGTTTAGAAATAGAATACATTCAGGACTGATACTTCCATAACTTTGTGTTTATCTTCCTGTGGTTCAATCAGAATGAAATTTGGAATGTTTATTAACATTTTTATCTACCTGATAATACTATTGATCTGTCAGCTGACATGCTGTCCTTCACATGTGAAAATTACCCTTCTGGTTTGTTGTGAATCAAGTGTGAGAACTAAGATGTCTTTTCTCTCCTGGTGTGCTATCTACCCATGTTCTCTTGCTGGATTCCCTTTTTGACCGTTGGAATGAGAGGGCTGCCCAGTGAGTGGAACAACTATGGCCATGAAGCAGCACAAGGTGATTGCTTCTTGTGGGGATGGAGCCCAGGCTGGCTTGGCCTTTTGAGCACTACGCTTTGACCCTTCTAGCTGTTGCCTTAGTGAAATGCACTAGTACAGCTTGCTGCTTTGAATGACAGGAATTTTTCCACATGAAGATACCTGGTATTAGTAACAGGCTTCTTTGTATCTGCACACTCTCCCTTTTACTTGAAACTTGGAGGTATAATTGACTTAATACTCATTTTAATTTAAAGTTATTTCTCTTTAGATAGGAAAACGATTCTGAAAATGCAAGGCTAGATTTATCGTTCTCTCTCTTTTGAGACCTTTATGGATTATGTCTCTCCATGGAGGAAACTAGTGTCCTTCACACATAGAATAGGTGGGAGGGATGGAGGCATCCTTTCTGCTTTAGTGAAAGCTTTCAATATGGAAATATGACTTAGTGAATCAAGCTGCCATATTGTGCAGGGTGTACCTAAGGCAAAAGCTAAGTCAAGAGCAGGCTGATTTGTAACATTAGTGCAGATAGAGACATCTACCATATAAACCACTCTGCCTGGCCCATGCCATCATTGAGGGGCTGGTGGGACTGGAACAGAGATTCTAGCCCAGTGATGGCTGAAACACAAGGTACATTTGGAGTTACAGCTTTTTTTTTTTTTTTTTTAAGTCTTTCATATTGAAGTCCTATAATGAAATAATTTAAGTTTATTGCAGCTTTATTCCCCTGAAGGGAAACAGTATTTTTTGTTTTTCTTCATTTTTTTTTTGTTTGTTTGTTTTTTGCTAACCAGGAATCTACAGGGCTGAGGGTCTACATGTGGAAGGAATGTTACATCATTTACTTGAATTATTTATTTATTCAACACCATTATGTGCCAGAGATTGTGCTTAATGCTCAGAATGTAAGATAAAAGGCAGAGATGGTACCTGCTCCCATGGAACTCACTACTTCACTCTGGATTAACTATGGAGGTCCATGGACAGACAAAAAGCAAACATGCAAACAAAATTTTAAAAATCTGTATTTGGCTGGGCGCTGTGGCTCATGCCTGTAATCCCAGCACTTTGGGAGGCCGAGACGGGCGGATCACGAGGTCAGGAGATCGAGACCATCCTGGCTAATACGGTGAAACCCCGTCTCCACTAAAAAATACAAAAAACTAGCCGGGCGTGATGGTGGGTGCCTGTAGTCCCAGCTACTCGGGAGGCTGAGGCAAGAGAATGACCTGAACCCGGGAGGCGGAGATTGCAGTGAGCCGAGATTGCGCCACTGCACTCCAGCCTGGGCGACAGAACGAGACTCTGTCTCAAAAAAAAAAAAAAAAAAAAAATCTGTATTTATAGCTTGTGAAGGAAATAAAAACCAGTAGAGGGATCAGAGGTCTGTGTTGACACTAGTACAAACTTTTCCTGACATTGAGCACCCCAAGATCAGGGTTTAAGATACCCAGTGCTGGGGTACCCCATAAGACACTGGAAAGAAGGGATCACCTTCCTCATCTCATTGCCGAGGCTCAGAGAAATGTCCAGTAGGCAAGGTGAACTTTCAAGATGTTCTTTCTTTGTCATTTGCTTATGAGGAGAAAATTTCCATTTCCTAAGCCATTTACTATCTCCTGCAGCTTTTTCCAATAATTGTTTCATATGGCCCAAGGGTAAAGTTTCTGTCAGAGTTCTTAGCACATACATAAAGGTATTCAACTGTCACCTTAATGAATTTATGTACTGCTACATTAAATGGAAAATGTACCACTTGGATGAAACCAAAGAAACCTGAAAATAGGGTTTAGAAAATTACACTGTTACTATGGCAATATCATCTCCTTGGCAGTTGAAGAAAATCATTTAATATAGGTATAAAACTCTAGTAAATATTGGACAGCTTTATGGAAATGTAATAAACTAGTCATATATCAAAAAGCACTAAAACTCATTTTGCATTTATGGCACACAGCAAAATTATAATACAGATGAGGACTAAATGACCTATAAATGTTAAACACATAGTTAAGCATAGAATATGTCACCCAGAGTCTTCGTGGTGTTTCTGTGCAATATGTTCAAGTCAGATCCAATTATGTGGAGAAACACCTGCCTTTTTCTAAGCCTATGTATATTTTGGCTCCTTTCTGGGGCAGAAAGGCAGAACAGAAACCATATCCATTTGCCTGCAGTTAATCAGGTAAGATAGCATGTGAAATGAGCAAGCCTCTGTCCTCTGATATGAATTTAACAGGGTAAATGCTGATAACATTGTTACCCTAGTCCTGTTACTGCTCAGCCTGATCCAAAATATAATTGCATTTTATGTTGTATGCCACATACTCTAGTTTGTGAGGAAACCATTGATTTTACTCGCAAGACATAGCTGTTGTTTTGTACTTTTTCAGACGCCACTGTAAGAAGCTGAGCTTACAGGTGTTTTGAATAACAGTCCTGGGATATAAAAGCTATTCCATTTGTGGGGAGCATTTTACCTTGCAAAGAAACAGATTTCTCCCCAGCGGATGGTCCAGATTTCCTGCAGAAAAAAAATAAACAAACAAACAAAAAAGCCCTGAAAGGCACAGGGTCTTTCTAGGACACAAAGAGGAGGCATTTCCAGCTAAGACATTGAAAGTGAATGTGCATATTTTTACCATGTAATTCACGCAGCTATTCTGTGATAATCAAGGTGGGGTATACTGCTTACTCATAAGATGGCCAAAGTGAAACAGTCAGTCAATTATCACAATCTCAAAATGCAAAACAACAGAAGTGACTGATGGTTTTCATTGAGTCAGCCAGTGAGCTAAAGCAAAGTCATCAATCTAGGAACTCCATGTGGGCAAACCATAGGCACTATTTTTGCTTTTTATGATTCGTACTCCTAGTATCTCACACGTGACTTTGAAGGTTTCCAGCGTCTGTTTCTTTGATTCCTATGCTTGAGAAGTTCTCAATGACTCTGGCTCCAAATTCTTCAGGCAGCTTTTGCACTCTCCTTCAGCACTGGTTGCTCTGCTTTCCAGCTCTACAGGGACATCACTTAGTGCATATTCCTAACCTCTTTTTAGGACTCTGTTGAATCCTGTACTTGCTTAAAGGAATCTATTGCATGGAAGAATTGAGAGCAGCATTTATTGAAGAGCATTCTTAGGTAAAATTGTTGGCTTGGCAGGGGACAAAAAAGACAAAGAACTGCAATATAATTAAATGCAAAATGATTGGTTGTTTTACTTTCTATTAGAATGTAACATTTGAAGTGAGAAGTGGGGAACGGATGATGCTGTACAGGTAGATAATGATAATGGGAACACTGGTGGAATGCTTTTTAAATGTTAGGCATGAAGAGTTTTGCATGGATCATCTCATTTGATCAGTAAAAGTTGTAAGGTAGGTATTAGTTTATATTTTTCAGAAGAAGAACTAGATTTAAAAAAAAATAACTTGCTTAAGGTCATGTAACAATAAAGCAGTAGTGCCAGGACTCAAACTCATGTCTAATTGAATCTAAGTCCAAGCTTTAAACCACTACACTATGCTAAGGTAAAACTAGTCTAATTGTAGCTCTGTACAATATAGCAATCTCTCTAATGGAAACAAAGGGAACTATAATTAACCCCCATCATAGAATTAAAACTTAGAGCATCTCTGCACCACTAAATCCCTGAAAGGCCATGCACGTTAGGGCTGTCCTTGGGGGACCAGAGAGCTGGTGCAGAGCCACAAGAAAGATGTCAGAAAATTGATGGTCAGCCCAGCTCAATACTAAGTTAGAAAAGTGAAAGTGAACAGTGAGTTGGGAAATAAAATCGTTAATCAGAGGCTGGAAAGAAGGTATAAATCAAGACATGGCTAATGTGAATATAAAGAGTTTGATTCTGACTGGATGTTGCAAAATCAGAAATCTGGCTGATGTCCAATCCCGTTGGTCCAGGATCAGCAATACCCTAAAGAACCTTGATAGAAAGAAAGGGAGAGACAGAGAAAGAGAGAAGGAGAGAGAGAGATAGAAATTAGTTTGCATATGATGTATTCTTATTATTTAAAAATTAGAACATTCAGGGACATTTTTTTCAAAAGAAAATTTATCATAGTTTCCACCTTGAAAAGAAAATCACAGTTGTAACATTTCTATGTATTTCCTTCTAGACTTTTCCTCCTCTAGGTAAAAGATTTGCATACTTCTACACAAATGTACCAAAATATATATGCAGTTTAGTGTCCAACTTATTTCTTTTAATATAATGTATTCTACATTATTATAATTTTATAAGCATTATTTTATCTATGTAATATTCTGTTATTTAACTGTACAGTTATTTGCTTATGCCTTTGATTAGATGCTAGAGAATTAGCATTTAACAATTTTAGCTGGTATCAATATCAATTCTCTGATATGTATTGCTTTTCCTTTCCAATTTAGGACTATTTCTTCACTGATAGCCCAGGTAGAATGTGTAGGTTGAAGGTTAAAGACAGGTTTTTTTTTTTTTTTTGAGACCTAGTCTCGCTCTGTCGCCCAGGCTGGAGTGCAGTGGCCGGATCTCAGCTCACTGCAAGCTCCGCCTCCCGGGTTCACACCATTCTCCCGCCTCAGCCTCTCGAGTAGCTGGAACTACAAGCACCCGCCACCACACCCAGCTACCCAGCTAATTTTTTGTTTTTGTATTTTTATTTATTTTATTTATTTATTTACTTATTTTGCGACAGAGTCTCGCTCTGTCGCCCAGGCTGGAGTGCAGTGGTGAGATCTCAACTCACTGCAAGCTCCGCCTCCTCGGTTTACGCCATTCTCCTGCCTCAGCCTCCCGAGTAGCTGGAACTACAGGCGCCCGCCACCTCGCCTGGCTAATTATCAGTAGAGATGGGGTTTCACCATGTTAGCCAGGATGGTCTCCATCTCCTGACCCAGTGATCCGCCCACCTCAGAAGTGCTGGGATTATAGACGTGAGCCACCGCTCCTGGCCTAAAGACAGGTTTGACCTCTGACACGTTACTTAATTGTTTTCACTTCCTTCAGTAGCGTTTAAGGGTACTCTTTCGCTATATTATAAGCATTAAGTTTTATAAAAGAAAACAATCACAAATATTAGGCAGAAAATGACAATGTATTGATAGAAAAATTACGTATCTTGGATTCCTAGTAAGCAGGATATTTTCCCCTGAGATGGCTAGTTATTTGCATTTCCACTTTTTGTGAATTTTCTGTGCATATCCATTTCCCATTTATGTTTTGCGATCTTTTCCCCCGTCTTATTGGGAAGTACATGTGGTACATACGGAAGAGTGTATAAAACGTATGTACAGCTTGAAATATAATTCTACAGAGAACTGTGCAATCAGCTCTCAAGTTAGGAACCACAAAGTAAAAGGTTGTTTCCTCATTCCCCTTCCTGCCTGCTGGCCCAAGGCCCCATTTCCCTCCTAGACCATGGTCTTCTCCAGTGTTTGCTCTTCCCACCTCCCTCCCTCACCCAAAACATCCTGACTTTGGATTATCAATCCCTTGCTTTTCTTAATATTTTTATTACCTATGTAGGGATTCATAAACAGTTTAGTTGTGCCTGTTTTCGAACTTCATAAAAATGAAATCATACTCTGAACTCCCATGAGTGGATCATTTTGCGTAACATTTGGTTTGTAGGATTCATTCATGTTAATGTATGGAGCTGTGGTGGGTCACAGTAATTTTTCTATCTGTTTATTTCAGCAATTTCAAATATGATATAAAATGTTCTCTATCATGTTTAAGGCAAATGTTTTCCCAGTTTTAAAAAGCTTCTTATAATTTGGGTTATATTTTAACACAGAGACATTTTAGACAAGTTTACATAGTAAAATCTATTGATCTTTTCTTTATGAATTATTTTATTCCTTTGAAACTTAGAGGGACCTTCTCCTTCAGGATGTTGATAAATATTTGCTCTTATTTTAGCTCTTTCATGATTTGATTTCTTTTTTTGAGAAAAAAAAAAAAAAAACTTTAGCACTCTAATCCATCTGTATTTATTCTGGCTTATGGTTTGATTTGCCATTGAGATCGATTTTCCTTCCAAATAGGTAACTGCTTATTGAGTAATTCTTTCCCACACCCACTGGGGCTGCTTTCTTTGGGTAGTCGAGATGAGGCAGAGCTGTATTTACAGATGTAAGGCAAGAAAGCAAGTAAGTCCAGGCACAGTGTTGGACAGAGCGGGAGTGATTTAGTATAAAGTTGCTTACTAGCCATGGCTTGTCTTCCCACAGACTCTATTTATGTGAGAAATGCACTTCTGCCATTGCTATTTTGTCATTTTTGTCACTTGCAGCTGCACCTAATTTTAACAAATTCTGATTCACCCTATTTGCTCTTAATCATTAGACAAGAAATGCAGCTTTTCCTTCTCTTTGTATATATAAAAAAGCCTCTCAAATAATAGATAAGAAATATTAGACTTTATCTCCATCTTCAGTGTTGCAAAGCCCTTTTTTGGCCATTTCATCCAGATTGCTTTTTCCTGATTTGCAGAGTTTTCTTTTGGCTTCCTGAAATGCTTCAATGTTCCTCCAGCCTGGGATTAATTCTATGTAGAATGGAGGATTGTTTGGTATTTCTCTTAACATAGATTAATTTTATTTCTTAATTTTAGGGTGGTGTTGTATCTTTTGGTTATTTCTTAAATGAGCATAATAGTTGTTAAAAAATAAGGTTATACTTTTCATTGGTGCATTTGTTTTTTTCTGACTTGTGTGCATTCGAAGTGAATAAATGATATTCTGGCCTAGAGAATCACTCATCACTTGGTGCCTTGTTGTGTACACAAAAGCCAAAGAGCATAATAATAATAGTGGGAGGAAGGCCAGAGAGAAGATGATGAAAACTGCACGAGAAACAGTGTACATCTCTGCTTATTAGATATGGGTGTCTAATTCAATAAAATGATTTTTTAAAGTGTGTGTATATTAATGTCTCATGGTCCTGAGCAGAAGATAATTATGTCTTCGTTTCAGTCAGAATTGCAATTCAGAAACAGGTTCTGGAAGTAAATATTAAATAGTAAATGAATAATAGCTCAGAGTTTGCCTACTCATTGCTTCTCAGAGAATGCAAGATGAATTACAGGGTCTATTAAGATGGTTTTAGTTGAGTAATTGGGACTTTTGTGCTTTGCTTGCCTGTTTCCTACTCTTTTTCTGGATTGAGTTGTTTATTTGGTTTACATTCCCCTAAACAGAATTCTTTTTTTAAGCATCAGAGTAAATACTGGTTCACATCAATAGACACATAAAAAGTTATTGAAGAGTCCGAGTGGTGTGGAGCATGGAGTTTGGAATCAGGAACACCTGGTTCAAAGCCCACTTCTACAATTTACAGGGCACTTGACCTCAGGCAATCTATTTGATATCTCTGAGTCTTAATTTCCTTGTGTAAATAGAAAAAGTGGTATCTTATTTCCAGTTTTGTTCTGATACTTTTTCTTTATTTCAGAATTTCCAAGTTACTAGAATATGGGTAACCCATAAAACAACTGGCCATATAGTGCCTACTGATGATATGGTGACTGGGACATAGCAAGCACTTAGCAATTATTTGTTAAATAAAGGAGTGGCAATTATGTGTCTACACCTCTATACTTTATATTTAGTTTCCCTTAGAATTCCCACAAAACAGATACAGTGTGTTGCCATGAATGGCCTTGATGGTAAGAATGGAGTTGGGAGGGTGGATAAAGATTTCAGGTGTAAGACAGGATGTAGTGTGTGTGTGTGTGTGTGTGTGTGTGTGTGTGTGTGTGTGTAAAAATCCAGAGCCCATCAAAAGACATCTGGTTGGCTTTGGTATTTCACTCACATAAGGAAATGTAAACAGACAGCTCTGTTTGGATTATGACTCTTAAAAGCTATCAGCCTATTTCAGGTATCAAGTAGTTTGTAGTTTTGACGTTGGCTCTACCCCACTGAGAGATATAAACCCTCTCAGGTGCAGCATTTTAACGTTTAGATTTTTTCTCAGGATTCTGAGCCAGGGGAAATAAACTGAAGAAATTAAGTGAGGTCAACAGATTGTGCATAAAGACGGTCTCCTTTCTGGAAGTAAGAGTCAGGGAACTCCTCTCCCAAATGAATGGATTGATGTTCAGGAGAATTTGAGTGAATTACTTCAGAAAGCTACTGCACAAGAACTTGTGTGATGGTGACTTGCTTGATTACACATCTGTGAAATTCAGTGTCTCCAAACCACAAGTTTTAAACCACAGTGTTTAAAGCACATACATTTCATTGAGGTACAAATTGATTGGAATCCTTGGCATCCCTTTAGCTCCATACCAACTAATCTTTATTAGGCTACTTTGATTATATGTCTGACCTTTTTGTCTCCCCTCTGTCTTCCATCCTTTCCTCTCCTTAACTAGATAAAACAAGATAATATGTAAAAAAGAAACTTTTATTTAATGGCAAAGTACTATGTCCACATCAGAATAATAACTTATTGATGTATTTAGCCACCCAAATTAACCTGCAACTTGGTCCCAAAAGCAAAACGCACTTGGAAAAAAAGGTTTCTAGAATTAAAACTTTTTTTCTCCTTTGTGAACTTTTTCTTTACAACCAAACCTACTGAGAACATGTGCTTCATCTTTTTTGATACTTTGTTCCTTTGTGTTCTTACTGCACCAGATTGGACTGTGGCATCCCCGGGTTTATAGCATTTCTATTTTCACTGCATCTGTAGCTTGACTTAGACCTCAAAGTGCTAAAGTGTGAGATGAACATCCTACCTGAGCTATGGATGATGGTGTGTCTAAGAAAGAAAATAACATGCTCTCTACATCTCATGACTGCCCTTGAATCATTTGATCACAGTTCATTTGTCTTTTTATTTGCTGAGAAAACATTTCATGAATCTGTGTGAGATTTATTACAAGATTTATTAGAAGTTTACCATTTCATCTATTTCATCTTCAACATTTTTACATTTTAAATCTGATAATTAAAATTAAGAAAGTAGTCTCCATTTTTCTTTAGCCACGAAAGCCTCCTGGCTTTTATTTACTTTTATTTTTATTTTGACACAGAGTCTCACTTTGTTGCCCAGGCTGGAGTGCAGCAGCGCGATCCCAGCTCACCGTAACCTCCACCTCCTGGGTTCAAGCAATTCTCCCGCCTCAGCCTTCTGAGTAGCTGGGATTATAGGTGCTCACCACCATGCCCAGATAATTTTTGTATATTTAGTAGAGACGGGGTTTCACCATGTTGGTCAGGCTGGTCTTGAACTCCTGACCTCGTGATCTGCCCTCCTCGGCCTCCCAAAATGCTGGTATTACAGGGGTGAACCACCGGGCCTGGCCCTCGTTCATCCTTCTAAGACGCACTTTAAATACCATTTCCTCCATGAAATATTTTCTAGCCCCATCACACCAATCAGCTATGAACCTTCTGAAACCCCAGTATATTAATTTACATCAATATTACAGAACATGTATCCCTACTAGCATTATTAGTATTGGTATACTTACTTTTGCTGATACGACGTGCAGCTGCGATGTTCCTGGCATTATGCTAGGTGCTTAATTTACATTATTTTATTCAAATTTTAGGATTTCACATCAACTCTATGAACTACATACAATCACCATTTTAGAATTTAAGATACCAAGTTTGAATAAGTTGCTCAAGGACAAGTCTTAGATCCAAATCCAGATCTGTTTTCCACCAAAGCACATGCTTTCTCTATTAGACTATACTGCCTTTTTGTGGTTAAAGGCTCTCTTACTTAGTTGTATGCCTCTTGTAACTCCTCAGTGAAAGTGATTTGTATGTGGTGGGCCTGGGAGGGTGTAGGCTGGGAGCTGCCAGCATACATCATGTATTATATAGACCCTAAGATGGAAGTCAAAATGGAGGAGCACTGAACCAAGAAGAGAGACTAGGTCTGGGTGACATTACTTTAGCATCTGCATCATCCCAGACCTATCTTTGAACTGCTCAAGTACATGAACCAGTATAGTCCAGTACGTATTGGATTTACTGTTTATTAATTTTTCTAAAATGATAGATCAGGGAAATGTTGTAGGCTTTGATATCACCAAGATATTTGACAAAAAAATTGTTAAAATACATTCATGGACAAGAAGGTGAATTGTAGGTTGTCTAATATATACTCAAATTATGTTTATGTAGAGATAGCACTCTGGAAAAATTCTCCTTTGGGTATTTCACAAATCTTATCAATGTCTTAGAAGAAAATCTAGGTGAGCAAATATAAACTCTTATAGATGTTGAAAATAGTGCTTGTACATTGAATACCCAAATTCTAAATAGTCAGCACCTCATCCAATATGGTTATGGATAATGCAAAGGAAAAAACCTGGGATGTTTAGGTTAGTGTTTAGTGCTGGAAATCAGAGAGGAGGTGACAGAGTCTACCTGAAATTTTGTAGGGCAAGGTTAAAGCCAAGAAGCCAAGGCCAAAAATACCCAGAGGCAGCATTAGCATTAAAACCATTCAGATATAGGTTCAAATCATACTCTTGTCAATGAATAACTGTGGAACTTCAAGAAATTACTTAATCACTGAGCCCCACTTTCTGCACCTGTAGATACCTATCAGCCGGGCTGTTGAGAAATAAGGGGGGGCTGTTGAGGAATAACGCTTCCTATGTGGAAGCGTTAGGTACATAGTAGATGCTCAATACATATGATTTGTTTGAAAGCATATTATGTACTAGGAGCTGGCTAATAATATACTGGAAACAAGGAGGGAAGGCCAAGGACCTGGGAGGTGGGGAAGCAGGAATAGTCATAAAGATGCATGAGTAATTCTGCAGAACATGATCTTTCTTATCTGGGAACAAATTTTTCCCCCATAACCTCTTAAGTGCTCCACTTAGCACCTTGTAAGAAGGAAAAAAGCAAGGTGATACAATCAATTTAACAGGGATAAGTGTTAAGTTCCATAATAATAATAATAATAATAATAATAATAATAATAAAACCACCATTTAGATAATTGCAGAACACAATAAATTTGGTGGTATAGATCAATAATAACTTGATTAGAGTTCACAGAATGATACTGTTTCTAAAATGTTTGCCATCCTCAGAATGTTTTGATAGAAGCAGAGGGCACATAGTCTAACAATTATTAAGTAGCTTACTATTTGACCAGAGCAATTTCGCCGGAAACAATTTGATCAACATACCATGGTTCACAGATTGATGCAGTTGAAATAGATATTTCCTAGTCATAGATTTTTGGAACATTGGTAATTTTTGTATGTAATTTTCAGCCATTGAATCTTACTCTGCCTTAATTTTTAGAGTGAAAAGTTGGGACAACACCAGTGTTAATATTGGAATTCTTCATGGTTTTGGAGAGTACTTATCTTTTATTTATTATAAAAACACAAACCCATTATAGAAAAGCTGGAAAATACAAGCAAAAGAACAACAACAAGAGATGCATCATTTTGCCCGTCCTTAGGTAACCACTGTTATTATCTTGGCTTATATCATTCCAGGTTCTTTTCCTTGCCTTCCATTTATCTGACAAAGGAAAGGACTGTGCTACAAAGTAGTGAGCTCTCCATTTTTGGAAGTTTTTAAGCAGAAGTAGGAAAATCTGTCAGAGAAGTGTCAGAGATATGATATAAAAGAAAGGTTAAATTTTATAATGTCTAGTTTTCTTCAACTTTAGGATTCTAAGAAAAATACAGGCCATGCGTGGAGGTCAGGAGATTGAGACCATCCTGGCTAACACGTGAAACCCCATCTCTACTAAAAGATACAAAAAAAAAAAAAAAAAAAAAAAAAAA
>NW_016805433.1:3683870-3687785 GCF_001698545.2 Rhinopithecus bieti
TCAACTTTAGGATTCTAAGAATACAGGCCATGCGTGGAGGTCAGGAGATTGAGACCATCCTGGCTAACACGTGAAACCCCATCTCTACTAAAAGATACAAAAAAAAAAAAAAAAAAAAAAAAAAAAAAAAGAAAAAAAGAAAAATACAATAAATGCCATTGTAATGCTCACAAGGATTATTCATTTATATTGTATTTGTGGGATTCAGCTGAAAAATAATTTCTAAAATTCCAGCTCTGATTTGTAATTCATTCTGTCGTTTCTGAGGTGTTGGCTTGAATGCCTATATTTGATTTCTGTGCTTGAGTAAACCCACCCACTGGCCAGACTGAACCTCAGTGTGTTTGACATTTTCCCTTTTGAACAGCATCCAGCATAATGTAGCTTACTGGAAAAAATCTACACAGTATGACTCAGAAAGTCATGCAAGCATTTCTTTCTGTGGAATTCTTTATTTTTTTTCTCAAAATGAAAATAGATCACATTATTTGAGGATAAACAAATCTGAAAGTGTTTCCAGTAATATCTTTTTATGTATAAGCTGCTGAAGATTAACTAACAGTTCTTGGCTAAGATCTTGCTTCCTACCTAAATGTCTCAGTAAATACTGTCCTATTGAAATAAAATGCAACTTTTCAAAGTTTCCAACTGAAAATAGAAAATGAAGCCCTACTTCCCAGAAGGAGGAGTCATGCTTTCTTTTTGTTTAAGATGTCCGTAAATTATCCAACACAGGCCCAGCCATGCAGTGTACATTTAATGCCCTCTAAATGAAACTATGTAAGATAAAATTACAGCTTATGAAAAACCATGTAAGCTACATAGTCTAACAAGATCTGGATTCTTCTTCCTTTATCTTCCTTTGTTTTCTGATAAATTTCAGGAAATACTCCCAAACAAGCACATGTATCGTCAGTACTCGTAATTTAAAATGTATTATTATTTGGTTTTGCTTTATTTTTTATTTTAGGTTTGGGGTACATGCGAAGGTTTGTTGTTACATAGATAAACGCGTGTCATGGGGATTTGTTGTATGTATTATTACATCACCCAGGTAGTAAACCCAGTACCCTATGATTGTTTTTAAGGAGTTGTATTTTAAAAATGTTTTAAAATTATTAATGGAGTGTTATTAGCTGAACATGCACATTTGAGATGTTCTTTAGGTAGAAGGATTTCTATGCAACTAGGCAAGTACTTTTAGAAGGTATTGACTGTTGTAACGTTGGCAGTATAAAAGGAAGGAAGACAGGACCATAAGACTTGAGACAAAGGGAGCGGAAAAAGAAGTAAGCTACAGAATGTTTGATCTGATCAATAAATAATAAAAGAGTAGCTACATGTTTTGAGTATCTACATTGTATAAGTTAGATACTAGGTTAGGTGGTTTGTATATACATTGACTTTTATAGCCACCCTACAAGACACCATGATCATCTCCAACTTACAGATGAATGTTCTGAAGCTGAGGAGAGCTGGGATGCATAGTTTGTCCCATGATAAAGCTTACTTTCTTCACCCTATACCATATTGTCTCAGATGTGTCATAAATAAAAACGGGAAAGACAAAGAATAAAAATGAAATCTTAAAATTCTCACAACATAACAGTTAACAAAGCAAACAGTCCAATTAGAAAATAGGTAATAGACATGAAACATTTCACTGAAAAGATATACAGAAGGCAAATTAAGCACATGAAAAGATGTTCTACATTGTTAGCCGTTAGGAACATGCAAATTAAAACCATAGTGAATTTAAAATTTAAATTAAATTAAAACCATACAGTACCTCTATCAGTGGCTAAAATAAAACAACAACAACAACAAATGTAGTGATGTAACCGTCCACTGGGTTCCTCTTTCCCACTGCCTAGACAGAGCCAATTTATCAAGACAGGGAAATTGCAATGGAGAAAGAGTAATTCACGCAGAGCCAGCTGTGCGGGTGACCAGAGTTTTATTATTACTCAAATCAGTTTCCCCGAGCATTTGGGGATCAGAGTTTTAAAAGATAATTTGGCGGGTAGGGGCTTGGGGAGTAGGGAGTGCTGATTGGTCAGGTTGGAAATGGAATCATAAGGGGTTGAAGTGAGTTTTTCTTAATGTCTTCTGTTCCTGGGTACGATGGCAGAACTGGTTGGGCCAGATTACCAGTCAGGGTGGTGTCAGCTGATCCATAGAGTGCAGGGTCTGCAAAATATCTCAAGCACTGATCTCAAGCTTTACAATAGTGATGTTATCCCCAGGAGCAATTTGGGGAGGTTTAGACTCTTAGAGCCAGAGGCTACATGACCCCTAAATTGTAATTTCTAATCTTATAGCTAATTTGTTAGTCCTGCAAAGACTGGACATCAGGCAAGAAGGGGGTCTTTCTGGAAATGGCTGTTACCAATTTTGTTTCAGAGTCAAATCATGAACTGAATTCTTTCCCAAAGTTAGTTTGGCCTCCACCCAGGAATGAGCAAGGACAGCTGAAGGGTTAGAAGCAAGATAGAGTCTGTTAGGTCTGATTTCTTTCACTGTCATAATTTCCTCAGTTATAATTTTGCAAAGGCGGTTTCAGTGACATCACCCATACTGGCAAGGATGTAGAGAAACTGGATCATTGTTACATGGCTGATGCTACAGAGACTCTGGAGAACAGTTTGCAGTTCCTTTAAAACTAAACATGCAATTACCATATGGCTCAGTAATTGTACTCCAGGGAATTTGTCCCAGAAAAATGAGAGCTTATGCTCATACACAAAACCTGTACACAAATGTTTAAATCAGCTTTATTTATAATAGCCCATAACTAAAAATGACTCAGATATTCTTCAACAGATGAATGGTCAAACTGTGGTATGACAGTACCATGGAATACTACTTATAAATAAAAAGAAATGAGTTATTGATACATGCAACTGTCTGGATGAATCTCCAGAGAATTATGCTGAGTTTTTATTGAAAGTCCATCCCAAATGATACATGCTCCATTATTCCATTTATATAGTATTCTTGAAGTGACAAAATTATAGAAATGGGTAAGAAATTAGAGGTTGTGAAAGGAAAATATCTTGGGCCCCGAAAATGACTAGGGAAAACTCAAGCTGGAAACTGCTTAGGGCAAACCTGCCTCCCATTCAATTCAAAGTCACCCCTCTGGCAGAGACAGATGCCTATGTGATTGCCTCTTTTGGAAAGGCTAATCAGAAACTCAAAAGAAAGTAACAGGTTGTGTATGACGCATCTGTCACCTGGAAGCTCCCTCCCCACTTCGAGTCTTTCTGCCTTTGCTTCAAGTTGTCCCGCCTTTCCAGACTGAACCAGTGTACTTCTTATATGTATTGATTGATGTCTCATGTCTCCCTAAAATGTATAAAACCAAGCTGTGCTCTGATCACATTGGGCATGTGTCTGTGTCTCGGGTGCGTTCTCAACCTTGGCAAAATAAACTTTCTAAATTAACTGAGACCTCTCTCAGATTTTCTGTATTCATACTCTTAAAAGGGCACCATGAGGGATGCTTGTGGTGATGAAAATGTTTTGTATTTTGACACTATCAATGTCAGTATCCTGGTTGTGGTATTGTACCATAGTTTACAAGTTACCATTTGGGAAATCTGAGTAAAAGGAACATAGGATCTCTCTGCATTATTTCTCACAATTGCATGTGAATCTACTATTACCTCCAAGAAAAATTTTAATCAAATAAAAAATGAACATTATTAAATATGAATAAAATGTATTTTTTATTTGAATAAATGTATTCGAATTTGTTTAAGAAATTCATGATAGCAAAAAAGGAATTGGATTGAACAGATGAAATGGACCTGGTTTAGTCCGAGAAAGCATTTCCTGCTTTAGTAAATGTCAAGGTAACAGGGCCAAACATTTTGGTGTCCACTTTGTTTTTTTTTTTTTTTTTTTTTTTTT
>NW_016805433.1:3690651-3708074 GCF_001698545.2 Rhinopithecus bieti
TTTTTTTTTGAGGCGGAGTCTTGCTCTGTCGCCCAGGCTGGAGTGCAGTGGCCGGATCTCAGCTCACTGCAAGCTCCGCCTCCCGGGTTCCCGCCATTCTCCTGCCTCAGCCTCCCAAGTAGCTGGGACTACAGGCGCCCGCCACCTCGCCCGGCTAGTTTTTTGTATTTTTAGTAGAGACGGGTTTTCACTGTGTTCGCCAGGATGGTCTCGATCTCCTGACCTTGTGATCCGCCCGTCTCGGCCTCCCAAAGTGCTGGGATTACAGGCTTGAGCCACCGCGCCCGGCCTCACTTTGAATCCTCTCTCTCTAACTGCTATATCTGATCAACTGTTTTCCTCCTCAAAATTCTCTAGAATATACTCATCTTTGGCAGGGCTTTTAATGCCGGCCATACATATGGTGACTTCGTGAGAATAACAAAATGATACCTCGTCTAGCTGATGAAAAAAAAAAAGGGTTCCTTTTTTCCTCCTGCTGGGTCACAATCCTTGGCCAGGAGACCAAGTCTGATTTTCAACAACCATCTGCCCCTTGGGAAAGTGCTTTGTGCAGGGCATGGCTTTCTGCGTGGCTGTATATGGTGGCGTTTGCCTTATTATTTTCTGCCACCCTTATCTTCACCATGGTGCGAGTCAGCACGATTTCTCCCTTGTAGCATTCTCCTAATTCTCCTTACCTCCAATCTTGGTTTTCTTCAGTGCTTTCTCCACACTGCAGCTACAATTTGCTTTCTGAAATACAACTCTGATCATGCTGCCTCACCAACAACCCTACCATGAGCCCCCTTTGTCCTCAGTAGGGAATCTAAGCTCTTGGGGTATGGCAAACGTGCCATCCTCTTCCTGACCCCACCAGCCTTTCTCTTCTCCACTTTTTCAACCCTCTTCTTATTTTCTACAGTCCTGCAGCTCACATGGGCCATTTTCCCTCATCTTTGATGTTTCTCTGCCTTGAATACCTGTTCTACTCTTAACCTCCAGTCTTTTATCCAACTGACTTCTACATGTCCTTCAGACCTCAGCCCAGACATCCCCTCTGGAAAACCTTTCTAATCGCATGAGCTTGAGCTGCGTGTTTCTCTGTGCTCACATACTCACTCTGAACCATAGCCCTGAAAACACTGGTTTGTAATGTTCTGTCTCTGCATCTGCCTTTCCCATATAGCTGCTAACTTCTCCAGCACATGAACAATATCTTATTTAATATTGTAACCCAGAGATCTACCATAGTACTTCGCACATTGAACAACCTCAACTGTCAGCTGGTAACACCTTTTTTTTTATTAAGTGAATGCAAAATCATTTAGTTAACTGTTCTAGAAAATGTGAAGCTAGGGATAAGGGAAGAAGGATGGAAAGGCAACTATTTTCTGGACTTTAAATGTTCAGTGCCTCTGTTACAATGTCTCTGGAAGCTTTTTGATCTAAGGGCTTTCAATTCTTTCTAGTTCTGGCATGGAATTGGAATTTGGATTATTTTTCACACCTGCTTTAGTGACTCTGAAGGAATGTATCAATTAAGCAAAGAGCAAACCACTGGAAACAGTTCTGACAGGGTTATTCCAAAAGGATCTGCATTGGAAAACAAGGTCTGAACTGATATCTTTAATGTCTTACATAGCCATAAAATCAGTGAATGTGTAAAGGCCTGCAGGTGGGTGGCTGTTGATATTTAAAGCACGGAATTTTGGAATCTTCAGACATTCCTTTCAATGGAAGAATTATTACCCAACGATGGGAGTATTTATTTAGCTCTGCAGAGCCAGAAGACACCTTTCCCCCCTCTTTTTTCAGCTGTTGGAATAAGGACCAGAGTGGAAACAGTGCCCATACAATTATTGACCCTCAAATCCTCCATGATTTCCTTCTCATCTCTGAACACCCAGATGATCTTGCTCCTCTCATCATTTTTAAAACCTATCATTCTGTCCTTCCAAGGGGAAACATCAGCTGCCATGAAATGGGAGGAATGTATTTGATTCTTTTCCTCACTCTGCAAAGACCATACCAATAACGTAACATGTGGGATCACAGAAGGGTATCGGCACCTACTGTGGGTACACAAGAGATACAACACTTTCTTCAAGTCTTTATTTCTTGTCTTCATAGCTCATAACTTGCATTTTTTAAATTGACTTTTAATAGTTGTACATATTTTTGGGACATATGTGATAGTTTTATACCTGTTTACAATGTGTAGTTATCAAACTAGAGTAATTGGGATGTCCATCTCTCTTTTTTAAAAAATTACGTATGTTTTCTCCCTAGAAAAAGGGCCAAAAGCTTTTTCTCTAAAGGGCGAGATAGTAAATATTTTAGAATTTACTGATCATACAATCTCGGTCATAACTACTTAACTCTGCCACTGTATGCAAAAGCAACCACTGACAATATATGAGGGGATTTCAAAAAGTGCATGAAAATTGAATTAAAAAATAAAATTAAAATATAAATTTTCTTAATCAGCATAAGCTTCGGGTTCAAGACATTTTTGTAAGTGATGATACCAGCCATTTAGTTCATCTCTAAAGAACTGGGAGTCCTGAGAATTCACCATGTCAGAGTAATGTTTTTTATATTATTAACTGAAGAAAAATAGGTGCCCTTTAAAGATTTTTTTATGATTAGGAGACAAAAAGAAGTTAGAAGAAACTGAATCATGACTGTAAGATGGAAGCCTAATGATTTCTTACCAAAACTCTTGCAAATGGCCCTTGTTTGATGAGAGGAATGAGCAGGTGCATTGTCATGGTAAAAAAGGATTCTAATGAAGCTTTCCTGAGTGTTTTTCAAAATACTCTCATATTAAGAAGATATTATGGGCAGGTGCCGTGGCTCACGCCTGTAATCTCAGCACTTTGGGAGGTCGAGGCAGGCGGATCACCTAACGTCAGGAGTTTGAGACCAGCCTGACCAACATGGAGAAACCCCATCTTTACTAAAAATACAAAATTAGCCAGGCATGGTGGCACATGCCTGTAATCCCAGCTACTTGGAAGGCTAAGACAGGAGAATCGCTTGAATCCAGGAGGCAGAGATTGCAGTGAGCCGAGATCGCCCCATTGCACTCCAGTCTGAGCAACAAGAGTGAAATTGCATCTCAAAAAAATAAATAAATAAACAAAAATAAGAAGATATTATTGTTCTTTCACTCTTCAGAAAGTCAACGAGAAAATGCCTTGAGCATCCCCCCAAAATTGTTGCCATGACCTTTGCTCTTGGCTGATTCACTTTTGCTTTCACTGGCCCCCTTCTACCTCTTGGTAGCCATTGCTTTGATTGTGCTTTGTTTTCAAGATTGTACTGGTAGAGCCTTGTTTCATCTCCTGTTATAGTTCTTAGAGGAAATGCTTCAGGATCTTGATACTGCATGCTTAAAATTTCCATTGAAAGCCCTGCTTTTGTCTACAGCTGATCTGGGTGCAATTGTTTTGGCAGCCATTGAGTGGAAAGTTTGTTTAACTTTAATTTTTCAGTCAGAATTGTGTAAGAACCAATGGAGATGTCTGTAGTGCTGGCTATTGTTTCTGCTGTTAATCATCAGTCCTCTTCAATTAAGGCATGAACAAGATTAATTTTTTCCTCACAAATTGATGTGGATGATCTGCTGGTGCTGGCTTCATCTTCAACATCATTTCATCCCTTCTTAGGATGAGTGATCCATTTGTAAACTGCTGATTTCTTCGAGACATTGTCCTATAAACTTTTCATAAAGCATCAGTGATTTCATCATTCTTCCATTTAAGCTTCACCATAAATCTGATGTTTGTTTTTGCTTCAATTTTAGCAGAATTCATATTGTTCTTATAGAGGCTCTTTTCAAACTAATGTCTTAGCCTTGTTTATGCCTCAGACTAGATCCTTTTCAGATATGTTGTAACCAGTTGGCATGAGTTTATTTTGGTGCAAAAAAATTTGAACTCCATGCATAGTTTTTTTCATAATACACATTTTCCACAAACTTTTAAAAGACTCCTTTCATATAAATGAATGGGCATAGTTGTGTTCCAATCAAACTAAGCACTGAAATTTGAATTTCATATAAATTTCATGTGTTATAAAATATTATTTTCTTTTGATTTATTTCCAAGCATTTTTTTTACTTCACAGACTGCTCAAAAATAGATAATGGGCCAGATTAGGACTGTGGGTTATAATTTGTTGGTCTTTGCACTAGAATGTCATCTAGAGAGTGAAGGGATTGGATTTGTGCTTTTAGTCAGTGCATCTCAAATTTAAATGTGCATATGGATCATCTAGGTTCTGTTAAAAATGCAGATTCTGTTGTAAGAGTTTGCATTTTTGACCAGCTGCAGGACCATGCTGGTGCTGTGATTTGCTGACCACACCTTGAGTAGCAAGGTGTAAATCAGCAGTTTACAAATGGATCACTCATCCTAAGAAGGGATGAGATGATGTTTGAAAACCTTGAGTAGCAAGGTTTTCAAAGATTGCACATTGGCATCCATCCATGCAAGAGAGAGCTTGGATTGTAGAAAGACTGGATGGGGATGGGGGTGAGTGGTAAAGAGGAGTTAGGAGGCTTTGTAATCATTCAGGATTGCACTAATGAGGGCCCATCCTAGGTCAGGATCAATGAGGTTGAAGAGGGATAGATGAATATGAAAGACTTCTGGGAGATGGACTCAGCAGGTCTTGGTTGCTCAGTGGATGTGAGAGATGGAGGGAGGAGAATTGAGGTTGACTACAAGATTCTGTTGGTCAATGGTGCACTTAGCAGAGATCCCAATGGTCCATACAGAAGTGGGTAGAGAGTAGGTGCTTAATCAGTGTTTGTTGTTTAAGTGAAAAGGCAAGGGGAAGAGCAAGTTGGGTTGGAAGGGGATGGGAGAGAGAAGAGAAATACCTCAATCTGGGGTAGTTTGAGTTTGATTCTTCAGAAACCAAGAGAAAGTAGCAGAGGCAGGTAATGTTTGGAAGGCAGAATGCTGTCCCACGTGGCTGGTCTGGGAATGTGTGGTTTTCCATCAACTGAGAATTTGACCCAGAACAATAGCACTACACATTGGGTGTCCCTTATCTGAAATGCTTGGGACCAGAAGTGTTTAGGATTTCATGATTTTTTTTTTGGTCGGTGGGAAGGGGGGTGGATTTTGGAATATTTGAATATATACAATGAGATATCTTGGAGATGGGACCCAAATCTAAACATAAAATTCATTTATGTTTCACATTCACCTTATACACATAACCTGAAGGTAATTTTATTTAATGTTTTTAGTAATTTTGTGCTCGTGAAAAAGTTTTGACTGCATTTTGTCTGCAACCCATCCCATGAGGTCAGGTGTGGGATTTCCCACTTGCAGGGTGATATCAGTGTTCAAAAAGTTTCAAATTTTGGAATCATTTAGGTTTTTTATTTCTAAACTAGAGATTCTCAACCTATACCAACCAGGAAGAGCATAAGCTATACCAAAAGTATGCTGAGGGCATTTGCCACCTTGCAAGAGTTCTTATATAAATGTTTAACTTTATTCTTATTTTACAATAGAAACTTTTTTTTACAAAAAACTATCGGGCTGTGCACGGTGGCTCATGCCTGTAATCCCAGCACTTTGGGAGGCGGAGGCAGTGGATCACCTGAGGTCAGGAGTTCGAGACCAGCCTGACAAACATGGAGAAACCCCATCTCTACTAAAAATACAAAATTAGCCAGGCATGGTCGTGCATACCTGTAATCCCAGCTACTTGGGATGCTAAGGCAGGAGAATGGCTTGAACCTAGGAGGTGGAGGTTGTGATGAGCCAAGATTGTGCCATTGCACTCCAGCCTGGGCAACAAGAGTGAGACTCTATCTCAAAAAAAAAAAAAGAAAAAAAAAATCAAGGAATCAGAATTTGCGTGCAAATATTTTACAGCTCTGGCCTAAGAATCAACTTAATTTGAATATTATACCATAAGGCCTGTTGTCTCAGGTTTTCTCCACTCCTATGTTTAATTTAGTTGTTCTACTGAAGACACTAAATATCTCTCATGTATCAAAAGAATTTGTCATTTGTGTAATATTATGTAATGAATTCTTAGATGAGGTGGATTTTTTTTCCATTTTTTTTTTTTTTTTTTAACCCACTTTTACCTTTCCAAATTCTGATGAAAGAAAAACTTTACCTGAATTTGCTGGTGATCTGTCTGTCGCTGTCCATAGAAAAACCCCAAACATACCAGCAATGTTTAATTAACAGCCTCCTGAGTCTTCCTCTGTCTCCAGTCCTTCCCTCTTTTAATCCATTTTTATGCATTATTGCCCAATTAATATTTCTGAAGCTTATCCTTGATCCTATTACCACCTTGTTCAATAAACTTAAATGGCTCTCTGTGGTCTACATAAGTCCACACTCCTCAGCCTGCTTTTCAATGTGCACCACCATCTGATTTCCATAGACATTTCCAAAAGATTTCCTATTACTCACTTTTACCCACCCCACCCAACAACCAAATCAAACTCACTACTTCCTCGCAGGTCCTGCTCTTCCCGGCCTCTGGGCTATGATGCAAGAGCTCCATCCACCCACTCTCCCAGCCTACTCTGAACCCTAAAGTTCTTTGAAGTTCAGGCCAAACTTCCGCTTCTCCATGAAGCATTCTCTGATTTCCAAGTTGAAAAGAATATTTTTTTCTGTTTTTAATTTTCAGAGTTTTTTATCTGTGCAGCAAGGTATGGCAGGAAGGTTATGGATCTCTAGAATGTAAGCTCAAGGTAGGACTTGGTCCACTTATTCATTGCTGTGTCACCACTGCCTAGGCAAATGACTGGCATATAGAAGGGGCTAAATAAATATTTATTGATAAGTGAACAAATGAATGAATGAGTGACTAAATTAAGATGAGTTCGCTTTAAATTCAAGGCTACCGTCACATGCAAATGCCTAAGACATGGATTAAAAGAAGGTAGGGGCTTAACATGTTAAGTTCCTTTCCCTTTATTATCTCTTTTATGGCAGTTGTAAATCTCAGATATATTTATTTCTGCAGTGTCTGGGACCTAGTGTCAGAGGGAAAAGAAATAAATCTTGAGCACTTACTGTCTGTTAGGTTCTGTGCTAGGCTAGCCTTATATTCACATCTTATCTTAATTCCCCGTAAGAATTCTATAAGGTAAGTATTATCCTTTCCATTTTACCATGGAGAGAAGCTAAACTCAAAGATATTTGTCACTTTGGGAGCCCAGGAGCTCAGGACCAGGCTGGGCAACATGGTGAAACCCCGTCTCAACACAAAATACAAAAATTAGCTGGACATGGTAGCACATGCCTATGGTCCCTGCTACTCAGGAGGCTGAGGTGGGAGGATTGCTTGAGCCTGGGAGGCAGAGGTTGCAGTGAGTTGAGTCATGCCACTGCACTCCAGCCTGGATAACAGAGCATGGATGGATGCCAATGTGCACAGATTTCATAAGTGGTAAAGCTGAGATTTTAAAGCCCAGTCAACCTGATGCCCTTATTACCCATATATAATAACATGGGTTATTAACTAATAAATGACAAAATGTGATGCAAAACCATGTTTACCCAACTTTCACATTCCTACAACTTTATTGTGATGTCTCTCAATATGTCACTACATAGCAAGTGCTTAATAAAGGAATAAATAAGTAAATACATTTAAATAAACTAGTAAACATGAATGAATTATAGAGCCAGTGGATTAAGAATAAGCCATGCTTTCCTACTAGAAAATCATGAAGTCAGATTAATGTCTGTTGACATGCGAGCACCAATTGCTTTTGCCAAAAGAACAAGGTTAGCTACAAAACGGAAATAAGTTCAAATTGACAAATGGTCTGTTGCTGCCACCATGGAGTCAAGAAGATCGGCACCCATCTTTGATGCCTGCCCTCTTAATTGCAAGGCCAGGCATGTAGTTTATTCTTAGTCTACAACCGCAGTCGTGAAAAGCAGCAGCTTTTGTTGTCTTCAGCTATCATACACAGCAGGTCCTAGACCATAGTAACACCCACTCCGGTGGAAAGTTTGAGGTAAAAGTCCTCTCTGACTCATCTCTTCTGACTATTCAAATCACAAAATTAACCAGGGTGGGTGCAGAGGAACTTGTAGCTGAGAAACTTCTGAGAGATGTTAAGTTATTCACAGGTTATCAACATTAGTTATCTCACCATATAAGAGAACTAACAAAGTAATTCTACCATCAAAAATGTCTTCTAAAATCTTGAAGGCTATGTCCCATTCGGTCAGTGTGCAACTTTGGAAAGCTGCTTAACCTCTCTAACCCTCAGTTATCACATGGGGGTAACAGTGAGTGCTTTATCTATTGGTTTCAAAGGATTAAGTAAAAACATTTCACACTATGTTCAATAAGGGTTTAATTAAAAATACCATTTTATACATCTATCACACTACTTTCAGCACATCTGGGAATTTCTTCCAACAAGACAGTGACTGGAAGCTGGACCTACTGTCTAGGAATTGATCCTGTCATTGAAAAGACCTTCATATATATTTTATTTGTAGCACTATTGTAGGGACCTAATATCCTAAAAGTATGTTTTAGGTGTGTGCAACGATTCTTAGATATTTGAGAAAGATCTCAGAGTCTCTTTCAGATATTTGCAATACATTTATTACAAATTGCTATTGATTTTGATCTGATTTGTATAGGAATAAATCCTGATTCTCATGATTAATGCAATAATAATAAAAGCTACATTTTATCAGCACTGGGTAAGGGTTTGGTACGTATTATACTAACTTCTCACAATGTCTCTGTAGGGTAAAGATTTATTGTCTTCACTTGCAGATCTACAACCTAGATTCAAATTAGCTTATGTAAGTTGTCATCCATTATCATAGACAGTAAGCGGCAGACCTGTGATTTAAGTGCAGGTCTGTCTGACTCCAAAGCATGCGTTCTTTCCACCAAGTCACATGAACTTGGAACCCTTAGCCATATGGTCACAACCTATTACATTCATCTCACTGAGAAACATGGAGCGGTGTATCAGTGTGATCACTCTGCTAGAAGATAGGAGTACAAAGATGAACGAGGCATAGGAGAACAAGCAGCTTTGGTTGTCTTGAGCTGGGTCATCCATAGCAGATCCTAGACTATCGTAATACCCGCTCTAGTGGAAAGTTGGTTCTTTAAGGATTAATAGTTCAGAAAGGGGAGACAGAGGAATTCATGGGACTTGTGAAAAGAGGCTGATTAATGTATACATTGAGAAGAGCTGGATTAGGTAAGACACTGGAGGAGGTGATGCCTTAGCTAAGTTCTGAAGAGTGAATAGGCATTAGCCAAGTGAATGAATGGAGTTGGGTATGAGAGAAGACTGCGCTAGGGAGAAGGGATAATATATGCGAAGACCTGTAGCGGGAGACACAGAGGCACATTTGGAAACATGCAAGGTGTTTAATGTATTTGGAATACAGTGGGTCCTCGAATAATATTGCTTCTTTCAACGTGGCTTTATTATAACACTGATTAGGAGAAATGATCAATTCTCTGCTGGGGTCACCGTCTGGGTGGAGTTTGCACATTCTCTTCAGATCTGCATGGGTTTTCTCTGGGTATGCCTGTTTCCTTCCACATTCTAGAGGTGTGCACATATGATTAACTAGTGTGTCTGAATTGTCCCAGTCTGAGTGTGTATGTGTGTCTCTGTGTGTGTGTGTATGCTTTGTAATGGAATGACATCCTGTCCAGGGTTGGTTCCTACCTTCCTCCCTGAACTGCAGGGATAGGCTTAGACCATCTGCACCTTGAACTGGAATAATGGGTAAATAATAATCTTACTTGTTTTTATTAATCTCTCTTAAATGTCCATATAGCTCACATTTATTTCAATGTGTAATATTAGACGTATTTGGGGTCTTTATTTAGAAATTTGTTTTTGTGTGGCCAGAAATATGTCACCAAAACTTAGCTATTGTTCATATCAATTAGCCTATGGTAAAATAATTTTCACTCTACATCGTTTTGCTTAAAGTTGCAATTTCCAGGAACATATCAATGATATTAAGTGAGGACTTACTGTATGTGGAGAGGAGAGTGGAGAGCATGAAGCTTTGGAGTAAAGGTAAGGAAACTGGGCTTTATCATAATGGATATTTATATTGATGCAGGATGGAATTTAGGTTAGGGAACAAGAGAAGGACAAAGGAGCTAGTAAGAGGGAACAGCCATGGACCAGGGAGGCGAGGCTGGAAGGAAAAGCAAATGAAGGCTGGAGGAAGCTCATAATTTGAATGAATGGTTCGGAAGATGCTGGGAACACACCTTGCCAGACTTCCCATTACTCCATGTATCACATCCTGGTCCATAGTGGAAGCAAACCTGTGGAATTACTAATAAGACATTGTTCAAAGGATTATTATATTTATCTGTCCATCCATTCTTAATCAAGGGCTTATGAATAAGAACTGTTTCTAAATGCTATTTATTCAGAATCTTCTCCACTAATTTGTCTCAAGAATTAGTCTTTGCTAGAAACTGTAGAACTGAGCCAAAGTGAATTCCTGCCAGTGTGAATGAGGTCAGAATACCTGAGTCACATAAGGTCCAGAGGGCAGGTAGCCAGCCAGGGCGCCTCTGTGCTAGCCAGGGTGTCTTAACAGGAGCCTAATGAATGATTTTTTGATCTGAGGCATATGGCTTTTAGTCGAAGAGGACAACTCCTAGACAACTAGCTAGAACTTTGCAGTAAGGAGAGCAATGTTGCTTGACCATAAATGAAGGAGAATTACTTGGTGCTGCCATATTCTCTAGGGGGCAAGTGCAGCTTCACAAAAGGGTGTCTTTTTTTGCCAGCAAAAACTAAAACAAACAAAAACCTTCCAACTCTTAGCTAAGGGGAATTCTGTGGATCTAACTTGTGTTCTTACTCCTTATAACTTCTTGTTATTTTGTTCCTTTTGAGTTCTTGTACTTTATATAGGAGGTAGTAATTTGGAACATGGTTGACTTAACTACCCTGGTTGCATTGACATACATAGCGCTTAAATTGTGCCCAACACATTTCTAAGGGCTTTATGCATTAACTCATTTAATGTTTTTACCATCCTAGAAGGTAGGTAGATACTATTAATATCATAATTTCCAGTTTGCAGATGAAGAAACTGATGCAGAGAGACAAACTCATAGTAAAATAGCTATCTAGTCGAGTTTTGGACCCAGGGAGTATGGTTCCGGAGTCTATGCTTGTGACCTGGGGTTTCCAAGTTTTAATATGAAGTAGAAGCTGTGGAAAAGTATGTTAAGATGCAGAATCCCAGGCCACACTCTCAGAAATTTGAATTTAATTTGTCATAGAGGGCCCTAGGTATTTCTGCTTTTAACACGTGCCCTATATGCTTATGTGGGTGTTCCTCAGACTACACTTTGAGAAACATTGCTCTAAACTACTACATTATCCTGTCTCGTCACTGTTGTTGAAAGTCTGATTGTGCCCTGTTTCCTGCTATCCCAGTATGCTGCAGAATGCATAGAAAAAAACGATGTGAAAATAACATTCTGTGGATGACTTCTATTTATCTATCATCTATCTATCTATCTATCTATCTATCTATCTATCTATCTTTGGATGTATTTTACAACATTGGTTCTGTCTATATACATATAAATCAGTTTGAATGAAACCAGTTTTACGTGAAGTTTTAAAAACTTTACATGATATCAAGTATTTCTTTGGACTTAATCTTTATTTTTTTATTCTTTGAGATAGAGTCTTGCTCTGTCGCCCAGACTGGAGTGTAATGGTGCGATCTCAGCTCACTGCAACTTCTTCCTCTTGGGTTCAAGTGATTCTCCCACCTGAGCCTCCTGAGTAGCTGGGATTACAGGTACCCACCATCATCCCCGTCTAATTTTTGTAGAGATGGGGTGTCACCATGTTGGTCAGGCTGATCTTGAATTCCTGACCTCAGGTGATCCACCTGCCTCAGCCTCCCAAAGTGGTGGGATTACAGGCGTGCGCCCCCGTGCCTGGCCTGGACTTAATCTTTAGCTATCTATTTTTATGCTCTATAGATTCATTTAGAAATAAATTTGTGGTCACTCTAAGAAGAGACAATCCTTGTATTTTTGTTACTAGATGCTTTGTGATCAAAAGGTAACACGTGTATAGTTCTGATACTGGGGTCAGAACTAGTGTTTTTTGTGTCATTTTATAATGGCCTTTTAATGCATGTCACTATGCTTTGAGAATGTGACCTGGTCTATGGCATTTTCCTATTTATTCAAAAGTGTCTAGTGTTTCTTGTGAGTTTTACTATATTTCTTTTAACTCTCTGCCATCATTCTTATGCAACTGTGAAAAAAGATGTGCTGTCAGAGTAGAGTGAACATTGAACTCAGTGCTGAAATGATCAGATACTATTTGGAATCTCATTTTTAAAATCTGAAATAAAAGCAGTATCTTTTTTCAATCTTATATTTATCTAAATTGGGTATTCAGAGGCATCTGTTTTTAGGTTAAAATTATAATTCATTTCCACTTGATAGAAAAAAGGGAAAAAATGATCAGAAAGTCCTCACCAGTTACAATGTAGCCCTCTGAATTGACAAAGGTTCCAGACAGCTTCATCCTCTCCCTTAACACCAATATCCTTGGACTTATAATGAATGTCCCTTCCTCTAACTATAACTAAGTGAAATGATGTGAGAGACAGAGCTCTTGCTTGGGGAAGAGAAAGAGGAGGGTGGGGGATGAGATTTTCTAGAGACTAGAACAAAGGAATCTCAACAAAGATGGCAGAGGCTCAGAATGCTTAGTGCATCAATAGAGGCAGGAACCAAAGTGAGAAGGGAAGAGAGGAACTTTGAATGACAGTGAAGTGTGAATTATTTTCCATATCCTCCTTTTATTCTCCAGTGGACTTGAAATCTTGCGTTGTGATCCATCTCCTAAGAAGCAGCTTGTCTCTTGTTTCCTTTTGCCTGTGACCATGTTCCAGAAAGTTCTGCACTCATGGGCCTAAACACTGAGAAAGGACCACTCCGTTTAACCCCACTTTCCAACGGAAGCTTTGTACTGTTTTGGCAGCCTGGGTGGATTGAACCTAACTTAGAAACTTTCCTATAAGGATACAGTTATTTTTTATGTTTTATCCTCTTTAGATTGGGGGTATGCCAAAAAGAAATAATTGACTTCTGCTTCTGACCAAGATGAAGTAACTGAGACCAAGTTTATCTTTCCAATTGAATCAATGAAAAAAAATCAGGCAAAATATATAGAACAAAGTTTGTTAAGACATTGGAGATCAGGCGATGAAAAAGTGATACCTGGGGGATGGGGAGCAAACAAGGTGAGCTCTGTATTTGCCTCGGGTTATTGCTTGAATGAGTTCCCAGGTGGCTGTCCAGGGAGAGGAGACACAGGTGGGGCCAGCGGACCCAGTGAGTTGAGAGGACCTGAAAGTCTAGGAAGACAAAAGCAGCTAGAGTTTGTAGGGCAGGGTTCTGGAGAACAGAGAGCCACAGAGGAGAGACGTCCAGAGACCTGCTAAGGGTCTCCTTTCACTTTTTTGTTTGTTTGAGACAGAGCCTCTCTCGTTCTGTTGACCACACTGGAGTGCAGTGGTATGATCTCGGCTCACTGCAACTCTCCCTCCTGGGTTCAAGCGATTCTCCTGCCTCAGCCTCCTGAGTAACTGGGATTAAATGTGCCCACCACCGTGCCCAGCTAATTTTTGTATTTTAGTAGGGACAGGATTTCACCATGTTGGCCAGGCTGGTCTTGGACTCCTGACCTCAAGTGATCTGCCTGCCTCAGCCTCCCAAAGTGCTGGGAGCCACTGTGCCTGGACTCTCCTTCAATTTTTATCTTTTCTTTTTTTGAGATGGAGTCTCACTCTGTCACCAGGCTGGAGTGCAGTGGTGCCAACTCAGCTCACTGCAACCTCCACCTCCTGCGTTCAAGCAATTATCTGCCTCAGCCTCCTGAGTAACTGGGATTATAGGCGTGTGCACCATGCTTGGCTAATTTTTGTATTTTTAGTAGAGACGGGGTTTCACCGTCTTGGCCAGGCTGGTCTTGAACTCCTGACCTCATGATCTACCCACCTCTGCCTCCCAAAGTGTTGGGATTACAAGTGTGAGGCACTGCTCCCGGCCGTCTCCTTTGATTTTTTTTTTTTTTTAAACAAGCAAGCCTTTATTTCCTCGTTTTGCAAATAAAGCTGGCTAAGTTGGTTACTTTTTGGTGATTAGTCAAAGAGACCAAATCCCATATCCTCATCTGACTCCTCCGACTCTTCCTTGGCTTCTGCCTTAGCTGGGGCTGCAGCAGCAGCAGCAGGAGCAGCCATGGTGGCAGCAGCCACAGGAGCAGCAGCCACAAAGGCAGATGGATCAGCCAAGAAAGCCTTGATCTTTTCAGCAAGTAGGAAGAAGTAATCCGTCTCCACAGACAAGGCCAGGACTCGTTTGTACCCGTTGATGATAGAATGGGGTACTGATGCAATAGTTGCATAGCCAATCTGCAGACAGACACTGGCAACATTGCGGACACCCTCCAGGAAGGAAGAATGCAGAGTTTCCTCTGATGTCAAGCACTTCAGAATTGTAGATGCTGCCATTGTTGAACACCTGTTGGATGACCAGCCCAAAGGAGAAGGGGGAGATGTTGAGCATGTTCAGCAACGTGGCTTCACTGGCTCCCACTTTGTCTCCAGTCTTGATCAGCTGCACATCACTCAGGATTTCAATGGTGCTCCTGGAGATTTTAGTGGTGATACCTAAAGCTTGGAAAAAGGAGGTCTTCTCGGGCCCAAGTCCAGTGTTCTGGGCTGGCACAGTGACTTCATATGGGGCAATGGCACCAGCACGGGCAGCAGCTGGCACCTTATTGGCCAGCAACATGTACCTGATCTCAGTGAGGTCCTCCTTGGTGAACACAAAGCCCACATTCCCCCCGATATGAGGCAGCAGTTTCTCCAGAGTTGGGTTGTTTTCCAGGTGCCCTCAGATGACCTTGCTCATCATGGTGTTCTTGCCCATCAGCACCATGGCCTTTCCGCGAAGGGACATGCGGATCTGCTGCATCTGCTTGGAGCCCACATTGTCTGCCCCCAAGATGAAACATTTCGGATAATCATCCAATAATTGGATGATCTTAAGGAAGTAGTTGGACTTCCAGGTCGCCCTGTCTTCCCTGGGCATCACGGCAGTGCGTCAGGGATTGGCACACAGGGTTTAAAGACAATGTCACTTCCAACGAGGATGCCTGGCAAGAGCATCAGGGTTCTTTTATACTCCAACAGCACCTTGAACTCCAGAGAGCCAGGAGAACCATCCACTCACCTGTAAAGTGGGCTGAAGCCAGTGAGCCAAGCTGTCCTGCTCAGCAAATTCCACTCCCACAGAGCCCAGCAAGCTAAGAACCAGTGGTTTGAAATTCTTACTGCCAGCACAGCAGTCTGGAGTCGATCTGAGACACTAACACTTGGTGGGGGGAGAGGTGACTGTCATTACTGAGGCTTTAGTAAGCAGTTTTCCCCTGATGGTGCAAAGGAGACTGGGAGGTTTGGACTGGGTGGAATTCACCACTGCATGGAAAATCAGCTGTGGTGAGACTGCTTCTCTAGATTCCTCCTCACTGGGCGGGGCATCTCTGCAGGAAACACAGCAACACGAGCCAGCGGCTTACAAATAAAACTCTCATCTTCCTGTGACAGAGTACTTGGGAGGAAAGGTGGCTGCAGTCACAGATTCAGAGAGCCTAATCTTTTCTGTCTGCCAGCAATAAAGAGAGCAGCTGATCCTGAAAAGGGGGATTATCCCAGCACAGCATATCAGCTCTATTAAGGGACAGACTCCTTCTCAAGTGGGTTTCTGAACCTCATATCTCCTGACTTGGAAATACCTCTCAACAGGGGTTGACAGACACCTCATACAGGAGAGCTCCACCTGGCATCAGGAGAGTGCCCCTCTAGGAAGAAGCTTCCAGAGGAAGGAGCAGGCAGCAATCTTTGTTGCTCTGTAGCCTCCGCTGGTGATACCCAGGTGAACAGGGTCTGGAGTAAACCTCCAGCAAATTGCAGCAGACGTGCATAAGAGAGGTCTGACTGTTAGAAGAAAAACTAACAAACAGAAAGCAACAGCAACATCAACAAAATGACTACCCAGAAAAACCCATGCAAGGGTAGTAAGACTCAAAGATCAAAGATAAATAAATCCAAGAAGATGAGAAAACAACAACAAAAACAAAAACAAAAAAAAAAGGAAAAAAGCTGAACATTCCAAAAGCCAGAATGCTTCTTCTCCTCCAAAGGATCTCAACACCTCTTCAGCAAGGGTGCAAAACTGGATGGATAATGAGATTGATGAATTGACAGAAGTAGGCTTCTGAAGGTGGCAATAACAAAATAGTCTGAACTAAAGGAGCATGTTCTAACCCAATGCAAGAAAGCTAAGAACCTTGATAAAAGGTTACAGGAACTGTTAATTAGAATAACCAGTTTAGAAGGGAACATAAATAACGTGATGGAGCTCAAAAACGCAGCATGAGAACATTGTGAAGCATACACAAGTATAAACAGGCAAATTGAGCAAGTGGAAGAAATAACTTCAGAGATTGATGTCTACCTTGCTGAAATAAGGCATGCAGACAAGATTAGAGAGAGAGAGAGAAAAGGAATGAACAAAGCCTACAAGAAATAGGGGACTATGTGAAAACACCAAACCTACAACTGATTGGTGTACCTTAAAGTAACGGGGAGAATGGAACCAAGCTGGATAACACACGTCAGGCTATTATACAAGAGAACTTCCCCAACCTAGCAAGACAGGCCAACATTCAAATTCAGAAAATATACAGAACACCACTAAGATACTCCACAAGAATATCAACCCCACGACACATAATCATCAGATTCTCCAAGGATGAAATGAAGAAAAACATGTTAAGGGCAGCCAGAGAGAAAGGTCAGGTCACCTACAAAGAAAAGACCATCAGAATAAGAGCGTATCTCTTAGCAGAAATCCGACAAGCCAGAAGATATTGGGGGACCAATATCCAACATTCTTAAAAAAAGAATTTTCAACCCGGAACTTCATATTTAGCTAAATTAAGTTTTGTAAGCAAAGAAAAAATAAAATCCTTTGCAGAAAATCTTCTCTAGATTTCTCCTCACTGGGCAGGGCATCTCTGCAGGAAATACAGCCAGGGGCTTACAGATAAAACAAAATATCTTTCCTGTATGACTGCAAGACTTCTGTAGCTATCTCCTTAAACACTCTTTGAATTGAGAATTACTCATCGATTCATTGACCAGTTAGTCATCCACATTCTCATTGTGGAGATGCACGATGAGTTGTATGTTATCCTCAGAAGTGCCAGTTTCATATTGAGACAGTAGGAAATGTAAATCTTTCTCCAGTGTGTTCATATGATTCATTTCTCTTCATTAACTGGACTATTAAATGATCCAGGAGTCTATTCACTA
>NW_016805433.1:3710571-3712610 GCF_001698545.2 Rhinopithecus bieti
AAAAGAAGACATTTACATGGCCAATGAACATATAAAAAAAGCTCAACATCATTGATCATCACATAAATGCACATCAAAACCACAATGATTATCTCAATAAAAAACCACAATGAGATGCCATCTCATGCCAGTTAGAGTGGCAATTATTAAAAGTCAGGAAACAATAGATGCTTGCAAAGCTGTGGAGAAATAGGAACACTTTTACACTATTGGTGGGACTGTAAATTAGTTCAACCATTGCAGAAGACATTGTGCTGATTCCTCAAGGATCTAGAACCAGAAATACAATTTGGCTGAGCAATTCCATTACTGGGTATATACCCAAAGGAATTAAATCATTCTACTATAAAGACACATGTACATGAATGTTTCATGCAGCACTATTTACAATACCAAAGATATGGAGGCAACCCAAATACTCATCAATGATAGACTGGATAAAGAGAATGTGGTACACATACACCATGAAATACTATGCAGGCATAAAGAAGAATGAAATAATGTCCTTTGCAGGGACATGGACGAAACTGGAAGGCAACATCCTCAACAAACTAACATAGGAACAGGAAACCAAGCACAGCATGTGCTCATTCATAAGTAGAAGTTGAACATTGACAATACATGAACACAGAGAGGGGAACAGCCCACACCAGGGCCTGTACGGGAGTGAGGTTGAGGGGAGGGAACTTAGAGGATTGGTCAGTAGTTTCAGCAAACCACCAAGGCACATGTATACCTATGTAACAAACCTACACATTCTGCACATGTATCCCACTTTTTTTTTAAATAAAATGAAGACATGTGGCCAACAAACATATGAAAAAAATCTCATCATTGGAGTCACTTCCAAGATGGCCGAATAGGAACAGCTCTGGTCTACAGCTCCCAGTAAGATCAATGAAGAAGATGGGTGAATTCTGCATTTCCAACTGAGGTACCTGGTTCATGACATTGGGACTGGTTGGACAGTGGGTGCAATCCACAGAGGGTGAGATGAAGCAGGGCAACGTGTCACCTCACCAGGGAAGTGCAGGTGGTCAGGGGATTTCCCATTCCAAGCCAAGGAAAGCCTTGAGTGACTGTACCTGGAGACACACTACACTCCTGTCCAAATACTGTGCTTTTCCCATGGTCTTTGCAACTGGTAAATCAGGAGATACCCTGCCATGCCTGGCTCAGGAGGTCTCACACCCTCAAAGCCTTCCTCACTGCTAGTGCAGCAGTCTGAGATTGACCTGGGACGCTGGAGCTTGGTGAGGGGAGGGATGTCAGCCATTGCTGAGGCTTGAGTAGGCAGTTCTATTCTCACAATGCCAAAAAAAAAAGTGTGGCAGGGAAGCTCTAACTGGCCAGAGCCCACTACAGCTCAGCAAGGCCTACTGCCTCTCTAGATTCCACCTCTGGGGCAGGGCATATCTGAACAAAAGGCAGCAAACAGCTTCTGCAGAAATAACCATCCCTGTCTGACAGCTCCGAAGAGAGCAGTGGTTCTCCAAGCATGGTGTTCAAGCTCTGATAATGGACAGACTGCCTCCTCAAGTGGGTACCTGACCCCAGTGTAGCCTGACAGGGAGACACTTCCCAGTAGGGGCTGAGAGACACCTCATACAGGTGAGTGCCTCTCTGGGACAAAGCTACCAGAGGAAGGGTTAGGCAGCAATATTCGCTGTTCTGCAGCCTCTCCTGGTGATACCCAGGCAAACAGGGTCTGGAGTGGACCTCCAGCAAACTCCAACAGACCTGCAGCTGAGAGGCCTATCTGTTAGAAGGAAAACTAACAAACAGAAAGGAATAGCATCAACATCAACAACAACAACAACAACAAAACATCCACACGAAAACCCCATTCATGGATCAGCAATATCAAAGACCAAAGGTATATGAAACCACAAAGATAGAGAGAAACCATAACAGAAAGGCTGAAAATTCCAAAACCAGAATGACTCTTCTCCTCTGAAGGAACACAACTCTTGGCCAGCAAGGGAACAAAACTGGATCAAGAATGAGTTTGATGAGTTGACAGAAGTAGACTTCAGAAG
>NW_016805433.1:3716756-3750753 GCF_001698545.2 Rhinopithecus bieti
TAAATAAATAAATAAATAAATAAATAAATAAATAAAAAACAACCCCATCAAAAGTGGGCAAAGGATACAAAAGACATTCCTCAAAAGAAGACATTTATGCAGCCAAAAGACATATGAAAAAATGCTAATCATCACTGGTCATCAGAAAAATGCAAATCAAAACCACAATTTGATACCATCTCACACCACTTAGAATGGTGATCATTAAAAAGTCCGGAAACAACAGATGCTGGAAAAGATGTGGAATAATAAGAGCGCTTTTACACTGTTGACGAGAGTGTAAATTAGTTCAACCGTTGTGGAAGACAGTGTGGTGATTCCTCAAGGATCCACAACTAGAAATACCATTTGACCTAGCAATCCCATTACTGGGTATATACCCAAAGATTATAAATCGTGCTGCTATAAAGACACATGCACATGTATGTTTATTTCAGCACTATTCACAATAGCAAAGACTTGGAACCAACTCAAATGCCCATCAATGATATACTGGATAAAGAAAATGTGGCACATATACACCATGGAATACTATGCAGCCATAAAAAAAGAATGAGTTTATGTCCTTTACAGGGACATGGATGAAGCTGGAAACCATCATTCTCAACAACCTAACACAGACACCAACAACAAAACACAACATGTTCTCACTCATAAGTGGGAGTTGAACAATGAGAACACGTGGACACAGGGAGAAGAATATCACACACTGGGGCCTGTTAGGGGGTGGGGATCTGGGGGAGGGATAGCATTAGGAGAAATACCTAATGTAAATGACGAGTTGATGGGTGCAGCAAACCAACATGGCACATGTATACCTGTGTAACAAACCTGAACGTTGTGTACATGTACCCTAGAACTTAAAGTACAATAAAATAAATGGTGCTGACAGAACTGACTAACCACATGCAGAAAAACTGAAACTGGACCCCTTCCTTACTCCTTATGCAAAATTTAACTCAAGATGGATTAAAAACTTAAATGTAAAACCCAAAACTACAGAAACCCTAGAAGAAAATCTAGGCAAAACCATTCAGGACATAGGCATGGACAAAGATTTCACAATGAAGAAGTTGTTGCAGGCTGGGCACAGTGGCTCACGCCTGTAATCCCAGCACTTTGGGAGGCTAAGGCAGGCAGATCACGAGGTCAGGAGATCGAGACCATTCTGGCTAACACTGTGAAACACTGTCTCTACTAAAAATACAAAAAAACCCAGCTGGATGTGGTGGCATGCACCTGTAGTCCCAGCTACTCGGGAGGCTGAGGCAGGAGAATTGCTTGAATCCGGGAGGCGGAGGTTACAGTGAGCCGAGATCATGCCACTGCACTCCAACCTGGGCAACAGAGCCAGACTCTGTCTCAAATAATAATTTAAAAAAAAAAAAGCAATTGCAACAAAAGCAAAAATTGACAAATGGGATCTAATTAAACCAGAGCTTCTGCATAGCAAAAGAAACTATCATCTGAGTGAACAAACAACCTACAGAATGGGTGAAATTTTTTGCAATCTATCCATCTGACAAAGGTCTAATATGTAGAATTTACAAGGAATGTAAATTTACAAGAAAACAAAGAAACAACCCCATTAAGAAGTGGGCAAAAGACATGAGCAGACACTTCTCAAAAGAAGACATTTATGCAGCCAACAAACAAGTGAAAAAAAAGCTAGACTCACTAATCATTGAGAAATGCAAATCAAAACCAAAATGAGACACCATCTCATGCCACTCAGAATGGCAGTTATTAAAAAGTCAAGAAACAACAGATGCTGGCAAGGCTGTGGAGAAACAGGAACGCTTTTCCATTGTTGGTCGAAATGTACATTGGTTCAACCATTGTGAAAAACAGTGTGATGATTCCTCTAAGATCTAGAACCAGAAATACCATTTGACCTAGCAATCCCATTATTGGGTACATACCCAAAGGAATATAAATCATTCTGTTATAAAGATACATGCAGGCTGGGCGCGGTGGCTCAAGCCTGTAATCCCAGCACTTTGGGAGGCCGAGACGGGCGGATCACGAGGTCAGGAGATCGAGACCATCCTGGCTAACATGGTCTTGGTGTTCTTGCCCATCAGCACCACGGCCTTCCCGCAAAGGGACATGCGAATCTGCTGCATCTGCGTGGAGCCCACATTGTCTGCTCCCATGATGAAACATTTCGGATAATCATCCAGTAGTTGGATGATCTTAAGGAAGTAGTTGGACTTCCAGGTCGCCCTGTCTTCCCTGGGCATCACGGCGGTGCGTCAGGGATTGCCACGCAGGGTTTAAAGACGATGTCACTTCCACGAGGATGCCTGGTGAGAGAAGCTCCTTTGATTTTTAAGGAGAATGTTGATGGGCACATGTGTGTGAGAAAACTTCTCTTGCCTCCCAGAAAAATTAGAAGAAAAAGTACCAATAACTCACACAGAGATAGAAATAGTGCCTATTTCCATCACCCAGATGGGAAAACTTATAATTCATGGGACATTGGGTAGAATACTTAGAAAAATATTGTCTAGCAGTGGAGAATTATTAGCTCTAGACTAAATGCTGCTCTGGTATTGCCTAATGAATCTCAAAAGCATGATTCAAATGTGTCAGACTGTTTCCAAGTAAGGTAACTGCGTCTTTTAACAAAACTCAAAAATATCTGTAGAAATGCAAATATATCCAGCACCCATCAAGGGAAAATTCAAAATGTCTGGAATTAATTTAAAAATTCCTAGGCATGCAAAAAAGTGGTAAAATATGACCCATGATGAGGAGAAAAACCTGTCAATTGACACCAGACCAGAACTTGCTTAGATGTTAGAAATCGCCAACAAGGACATTTCAACAGTTATTGTAACTGTATTATTCTATAGCACAAAAGCTATAGCAAAAATATAAGTTCAGACCTGGAAAATAAAAAAGGTCCAAATTGAACTTACAGGGCTGAAAGCTATAATGTCTTAAATTAAAAAAGACACTGTATGAGGTTAACAGCAGCTTAGACATTTTTAAAGAAAAGATTGGCCAGGCGCGGTGGCTCATGCCTATAATCCCAGCACTTCAGGAGGCCAAGGCAGGTGGATCACCTGAGGTCAGGAGTTCAAGACCAGCCTGGCCAACATGGTGAAACCTCATCTCTACTAAAAATACAAGATTAGCTGGGCCTGGTGACATACTCCTATAACCCCAGCTACTAGGGAGGCTGAGGCAGGAGAATCACTTGAACCTGGGAGGCAGAGGTTGCGGTAAGCCGAGCCATTGCACTCCAGCCTGGGCAACAAGAGCAAAACTCTGTCTCAAAAAAAAAAAAAAAAAAAACTAAAATGAAACATAGAGACAAAGGAATAAAAAAATTTTTTTAAAGTGTCAACGCATTGTGGGGGCAACTTCAAGCAGCTGAAAATATGCATCATTTACTTATTCAAAATAGCTAAAAAGACTTGAGTATGCCCAAATGTTGGCCAAAATATATTATATATATTTAATATAATATTATGGTCTTAGCTATTCCAATTCAAGAGAAAGGAAGTCAAATGTCCACAAAACAAAGACTTATTTATAGATATTCATAGAAACTTTATCTTGTAATTATTAAAACTGGAAACAACCCAAATGCCTATTGACAGATGAATGGATGGTATACCATCCATTTGTATGGTATATCCATACAATGAACACTGCTTAGCAATAAAAAGGAATGAACTATTGATATACACTGTAGGGATGAATGTCAAAATAATTATGCTAAGTGAAAGCAGCTAGACAACAGAGAGTACATACCATATGATTTATTTTCTTTTCTTTTCTTTTTTTTTTTCTTTTAAGACAGTCTCGCTGTGTCACCCAGGGTGCAGTGCAGTGGTGTGATCGTGGCTCACTGCTACCTCAGCCTACCTGGTTCAAGCAATTCTCCTGCCTCAGCCTCCTGAGTAGCTGGGATTATAAGAGCCTGCCACCATGCCAAGCTCTTTTTTTTTTTTTTTTTTTTAGTACAGACGGGGTTTCACCATGTTGGCCAGGCTGCTCTCAAACTCCTGACAAGTGATCCACCTGCCTCGGCCTTCCAAAGTGTTGGGACTACAGGTGTAAGCCACTGTGCCCAGCCCCATATGATTTTATTTATATAAAGTGCTAGATGATGCAAAATAATCTATAGTGACAGGAAGCAGACCAGGATTGCCTGGACCCACGACAGGGATTGGGGAGGCAGGTAAGTGAGGTACTGAGAGATTAAAAAGGGGCACAGAAACTTTTGAGGTTATTAATATATTCACTCTCTTGATTATGTTGATGTCATTTATTGTGTGCTGGTTATGCATATAGTAAAGTTATTTTGAAAAAGAAATAACTTTTCCCAAACGATGAGCCATGTATCTTATATAGAAGACCCTGGAATCACTTAAAAAATAAGATAAAGCAGGAAATGTTTTGTTACACAATAGTTGGTAGGAGAAGTCTTTTTTCCCTGTTAAAACCCATTGCTCTCTGGAATCTAGGCCTCAGGAATCTGGGGAGGGGCTAGAGGCATAGTCTGTAGGCTGTACCAGCTGAGGCTCCCCACCAGGAGACAATCCCAGGGCCACACTGCAAGGGAAAGTCATGAAGGTACAGAACTAAGTAAATGTTGTGCCAGGAAGGAGGAGCCAAACACAGACCAGAGGAAAAAACGATAGTGTTGTGAACTCAAAAGGAAGAATTAAGATGCCACGTGGAAAGGGCTGGAAGAGTCTAAAGGTTAGTGAGAGGAGGTTTAGAGGCTGAAAGGAATTAAACAGAAGTAGAGAAAGGCAAATGCAGGCTCAGGCCAAAATGGGAGTCTCTGGTAAACAACAGTCATCCCTTTGGACTTCCTCTGGTCAACATTTGATGTGCTCTGCTGCTGCAAAGCAAAGCTAAGAAGCAACAGAAATGCATGCAACAGTATAAGGTATTGCATAATTCATAAGAATGATTCCATTGTGTAGGTTATAGCAACATCTAGATAGAAACCCTTGGCAAATGTGGTGGAAGGGAAAAGAAATCGAAAATCGATTTATTTAAACATCAATGAAAAAAGGTATTCAGAAGGTTAAGTTTTTTGTCCTTCCACAGGGTTCCATCAAGGTATTTCCATTGGTCTGGGCTATGAGATAGAACAGCTTTTAATCTATGTGCATCAGCTGGTAGTTGAAGAAAGGTGTGCAGTTAGGTGTAACAGATTTCGTTAATAGTGTTTTATAATTACATTGCATTTTCAAATTTGTAAAATTCTTTCACATGTTTTATCTTTCTCATGTAGAGTTCCTATTTTTTAATCAGACTGATTAATTACTCTGTTGATTATTTATATCAAATAATTTATAAAGTAAATATTACAGTAGTCAGAATAAAAAAAAGATTCACTCTGGGTCATTAGCTACGGTTAGAAATAATCAAAACATAGGCTGGGCATGGTGACTCACACCTGTAATCCCAGCACTTTGGGAGGCCGAGGTGGGAGGATCACTTGAGGTCAGTAGTTCAAGACCAGCCTGACCAATATGGTAAAACCCTGTCTCTACTGAAAATACAAAAATTTGCCAGGTGTGGTGGTGCATGCCTATAATTGCAGCTACTTGGGAGGCTGAGGCAGGAGAATCACTTGAAACCAGGAAGCAGAGGTTGCAGTGAGTGATCATGCCACTGCATTCTAGCCTGGGTGATACAGCCAGGCTCCATCTTAAAAAAAAAAAAAAATCATCAAAACATAACCTTTAATAAGGAGTCTTAGAAATAATTAAACTTGCATTGTCCAATACAGTAGCCACTAACCACGTTTGTTTTAAATTTAAATTGATTAAAATTAAATAAAAGTAAAAATCCAGTTCTTCAGTCATTGTACTTACATTTACATATGCAATAGTGCTCAATATCACTAGGGCTACCATATTGGATAATGCAGATATAGAACATTTCCTTCGTTGGCAAAGGTTCTATTGGACAGTGCCAGTCTAGACAAATCCACTCCTGTTTTTAGTGGCTAAAAACGTACTTTTAAATTGAATTTAACTTTAGAGCTGGAGAATTTGAGGCCCACAGAAGTTAGTGATTTATACAAAGTCACACAAGAAGAACCTGAAAATGGCCCAAATTTCCTGACTTCTATATGAGTGATCATTTTAGCACCTCATACCACCAAACTTTTATTTTTAATTCTGCTCTTGAATAAGAGAGGATGGGAAACTCCAAGCTGGCAAGTAATCAAACACTCATTTAGTTTTTTGTTTGTGATTTACACTTATATTTGAAGTTAGGCAGAGCTAACTTCAAACAATATTAATAATGTCAACGCTATAAAGACATGATGCAGAGGAACTTGGAAGCATTTCAGTTTCCTTGCTCTGTTTCTTTTTACACGTTCTTGTTCAAGCCACTCTACTCCATGCTGGGAGCAGACAGTTTGTTCTTAGGTTAACAGAAAAACAGGCAGAATCGCCTCCTCTTAAAGCATCCCTGGAGCACCAGGTGGGAAAGGGCTCAGATTTTTAAAGGTTGCTCAGTGGGGCTTTGAAAATTAAAGAGAGCCCAGAAGAGATGTGGAGAAAGCATGCAATTACATTTGAGAAGGTGTAGCCTTTCCACTGGGTGCATTCTTGATAAGACAGCAAAGTGAGTCATTAAACAGTAGGCTGTCAATAAAGCTGAGACCCAGATTTGCTGTGGATCAACTGCAATGCCAAAAATTTAACCATCTAAAAAAGCCATGGGCAGATCCTTGGTGAACCCTTGGACCTGTTTGCATTACAAGCTTACAATCTTTATTTTTCTGAAAAGAAATAGAGAAAGGAGTAGATGTATATTGAAGAATTGCTGATGAAATGCAAGAGTTCCTTATAAAAATTATGCTGGATCATTTTAGAGGGTCAATAATTTATAGCCTTTTTACTGGCCTCAGGGAAAATGATCACTTCCACATTTGAATTTTAGTAAAAGTTGTTTTTCCTGGATCTCCATTAAATTTCATCCAGCTTTTGGCATAAATTGTCTTCCTGGACCCTACTGGAGTGCTGGCTGATGAGTTACATCTTCCATGGGGCCACAACTCCTTAACAAATTCTGGGAGAGCAGCCTGTTTTTGTTACCAGACGCTGGAGGATGCATGACATGTCATTAACCTTCAAAACTGGCTCTGCACAAGAGTATTGTCAACAGATGGTGACTCTGATGCTCTCTCTCTCTCTGTCTCTCCCCCTTCCCTCCCTTCCTCCTTCATCCCCAGGATATCTTCTGGCACAGAATGCTTACTGGTTTCAAAGGGAAATTTGTGTGTGACACAGACATTGTGGAATGTAGAACAAAGACTGGAGCAAAGTCTCTCATATTTATAATTGCGGACTATAGGAATTAAATGCACAGAGTAAATCATCAATAGTGTTTATACGTGAAGACAGGCATACCTGTGATGAAAGGAAGATTTATGCTGAGAGGCAGGCTCTTTAGGATCAGGGAAAGGTGTCTGGGAACTGGGTGGAAGAGCTCAAAGCCAGCATTGGACTTAGAATTTTGGCCAACCATTTAACTCTTCAATCTCTCACTTTGCCTTGTCAGTTTTTGTCAGTGGAAGTCAATAATAATTAGGTCATTAATCCCAGCACTTTAGGAGGCCGAGGCAGGTGGATCACAAGATCAGGAGTTCAAGACCAGCCTGGCCAAGATAGTGAAACCACATTTCTACTAAAAATACAAAAAATTAACTAGGCATGGTGGTGGGCACCTGTAATCCTAGCTATTCAGGAGGCTGAGGCAGAGAATTGCTTGAACCCAGGAGGTGGAGGTTGCAGTAAGCCTAGATTATGCCACTGCACTCCAGCCTAGGAGACAGAGTGAGACTCCATCTCAAAAAAAGAGAAAAGAGAAAGTTAATTTATTTATTACGTTTAGCAAATATTTATAGGATGCTTAAAATACACCATGCACTATGCTAGGCTCTAGGAAGAAACAAGATGTAAAGCAAAGTGCCTGTCAGGAAGAGGTTGACCAGTAATCAGATGATTATAGTACAGCTTTTGAGAGCTTCCTATGGAAACACGTATGGTGAAAGGAGAGGTCTACAACCCAGGATACATGGGGTGCGGTTCCGAGGGCACAAAAAGCCGTGTGGTAAACACATCACAGCTTCCCAGAGCATCAGTTTTATTTAACAGGACATTGAAACTATTTATCTTAAAGTAAAATATACATTACAGAGTAGAAAGAAATTTTCCAATACATTTCTTTTATTTAGCCCAGGTATACATGGTTCTTTCACCTTTCTCTTAATGAAGACTTCTAGGGAAAAGTGAGGGCATAATGATCGCTTTTTGTGTAGGCGTTATTGAAGCCTAAGAAGCCCTTTCAGTGCCACTTCGCCATCAGTGCTAGAGGAATCCACATCATACTATTTACATTCACATGGCACCAGATGGTTTATAAAGGCATCTGACGAATTTTGCACCTCACAGTAAACAAGTGTACTATCCCGCTTTACTGATGAGGATATTGAAGTTCTGTGAGATTAATTCATTTTGGTGAGTGGTTCAAAGTCACAGAGTGATTACTGGCAGAATCAGACTTCGTCTTGGTTTCTGACCAAATCCATTATTCTTTCTCCTGTAATGCATTCCTTCTCTTTCCAATGATTAAAAATTAAAAGACTGAGGTAGTGGATCTCTGGCCCTTTTCTGGTACATATTCCCCTTCTTGCTCTTTGGGAATGGAGAGTAGAAGTGAGGAAGGTAGACTTTGGCAGATGCTGAGAGTGAAGCTCTTGAGAGGCTGGGTGAGATGGAAGGCTCTGCTTGATATCTGAGAAAACTTAGGGAATGGGGCATGGGAACTAATGAAGGTGAAACTGGGTTAAGTAGGGAGCACCGTGGTGACAATTTAAGGATCTATCCTGAGAGGTTTCAAGATCTGCTTGTTAGATTTTCGGTCTCTTGCTAGTTGCCCTTGACATAGATTATCCTCTTTGTTCTCTCATTGATACGTCATGACTTTAGACTTGCTGTTTTGTCTTTTCCATCCGTCAAAACTAAACTAGCTAACGTTGTAAAATTTTGGAAGGATATAACATCAAAAAAATGTTTAAGATGCCCCATCTTAAGTTAGGCAGTGAGGAAATACCACAAACCGTGCTGATGTTCCTTGAAAAACAAGTAGGGCTGAGCCACATATCGTTACTGGGCAATGCTAAGTTCCTGAATTGCTTATATATATGTTTCACATGTAACTTCTGTCTTTAAACTAAAGAAGGTATTTGCTTATAATAATTACAGATTTGATTGAAATCATACACCGTGATTCAAGATTTAAAAATTAAATGACTGAGACAAAGAAGTGACAAACTAAAGGAAGCCACAGTATGCTTGCCAATTGTTCTTGGCAGGAAGTGGATGACTCATCCTGGACATGTGCTTTCATTGCTGGGACAATGGGGCACAATGAAAATGTTCAACTTACTGAATAGTGTGGACATTTTTGTCATCCATTTGCAGGAGACTGATGAAATACAACTACAGATTAATAAGAACCCCAAAGTAACCTAATGCTTTTGTGTGAGAAAACTAATGATAGACATTAAGAAAAAGACATGGACTGTTTTAAAATAATCAATAGGTTTTCTGTGCACTAAAAGAGACTGTGTACGGCAGATCCCAGGAAAGTAGAGGTGGAGAAATTCCAGAATTTAGGAAGGAAACATAGTATTGCCAATGGGAGACATGATTTATTCCCAAGAAGGAGGAAATAGGATTAGTTGCTAAGGGAGAAGTGAACAAGTATGTTCTGGTTGCAGGAGAATGGAGCCATTTCTGAAGTCTTCCTAATGTGACCCTGATAGGATATCATCTCTTGTCTGGTATCTAATCCTGTAAAAATATCTGACAGGTAGACAGGGAAGGGGTATTAACTTGGTTTAACCTTCATGAACTGGCCCAAAGTTACTAAGCACTTAAAAGGACTGAGGGGCTGTGTGGGGGCAGGAGTATATGGGAAATTTCTGTACCTTCTCTTCGATATTGCTGTGGACCTAAAACTGCCTTTAAAACGTTAAATCTATTTAAAAAAATGCTTTGCTGACAAAGTATGAGTGATCAAGGCAATCCTAGTTTGGCTAAAGGATGTGAACTGAAGTTCAGGTTTTATCCCTAACTGGCTCTGTAACCTGGGGTTAGTTTGTCTTTCTGGGCCTGTTTCTATATCTATTAACAAGAAGCTTCCCTAGATTATCTTCAAGGCCTTTTCCAGATGGAAAATGCTGTAATTCATGTGGGCAGAAATATCTGTGTACATACAATAGTCCCAGAGGAGAGCACAGTTTTGCCAACAGATAAATACCTTGAGATACTCCAGGGAAATTTACCCTCTGTTATTATAGATTTGCAATAACAGGTGTGTTGTCGGGAGTGGAGCATGAGCTGAAGGAAATAATTATTGTGAGTGGGGAAAAGGGCATTTTATAAGCTGGGGCAGATTAATAATGAAGGTTGTGCTGGGGATTACTTTTCAGTGTAACCTTAGCCATTCTGTCCATGGGGAGATCCTGGATTTGCATTTTCTCATTCTGTTTGCTCAGTTAGTGCCCTCCTTTATCAAAGACTACTTCCTAAGTCCAAAATTCAGAATTGTAAAAAGAAAACTAAGGAGGTGGTTGACAGAGTCCTGTGGTTTGTTCTACAGCACGGGGACGTTGCATAGCTTCCCCAAGTCTTCACAAATGCAGGCAGTAGATGCCCTCTAAGTAAAGTGTACTTGCCTTTTCCTGCATACAGCCCTATGGACACAACAGTGAATAATGCCAAGAAAAGGAGGCAGCATAATGTAACACCAATGCAGAAGGAGATTTTAGTACACAGATCCTTGCAGCAATCTTGGACCGTCCCTGAATATTCTCTCAATTCATTCTCCCAAACATAAGAGCATCTGTTTGTGAGCCAGCAGAGCTTTTCATTCAGAATCATGACACTCTGCAGGCAGTTACACAGAAGAAAATCTTTTATCTCAGCTTTCAAAAAGCTCCATTAGGCAGATTCTTTTTCTTCTTTTCAGAACAGACTCCTGCTTATTTTGGAGGAGGTATGTTCTTGACAAGTGCTCTTCCCAAATGTGCTGCATTGTAATTCAACCCCCAGTAACTTGACCAGCTCTCTGACTTTATCAGATTGGAGAGAGGAATCCTGCTGCCTGAGGCTCTTGGCTGCAAAGGTGAATGTTGAGAGCAGTGCCTGCTGCACGCCTCTCTGTGGGTTCTCACCTCCCAATGGCTCATTCCAATTTTTGTGTTAGAGCTGCATGCAGAGACCTACCTGTTAGCACAAGAAACAGATGTTGCCTCACATCTCCAAGGTTTCAGAATTTATGAATACTGGTATTTGTGACATTCATCTCACATTTCCTGGGATGGTCTTGATTCCAAATTATTTTTCTGAGTCTTTGATATTGAAAAATGTCCTTGTATAGATCAGTGGTTCTCAAGCTTCAGGGCACATTAGAATCATCTGAGGGTGCTTACTAAACAATAAAGATTCACATGCGCTTCTCTTAGAGATTCTGATTCAAAAGGCCCGAGGTGAGGGCAAACCTTTTAATTGAGTTATCACATACTCATAGTAAAGTACTCCCACCTTAAGTGCACAGCTCAGTGAATTTCTGTGTATGTATACAACTGTGTAACCACCACCCAGATGAAGCTGGGGAGTATTTCCAACAGCCCAGAATATTTCCCTTGCCCCTTCCCAGGCCACCCATTCCCCCACCCTGCCCCAGGATCACCACCATTCCTGCCATTTCAAGATGTCTGCTTTTGTTTTGTTTTGTTTTGTTTTTTTGAGACGGAGTCTCACCCTGTCACCCAAGTTGGAGTGCAATGGCGTGATCTCGGCTCACTGCAACCTCTGCCTCCTGGGTTCAAACGATTCTCCTACCTCACTCTCCCAAGTAGCTGGGATTACAGGTGCACCACCATGCCCAGCTAATTTTTTGTATCTTTAGTAGAGACAGGGTTTCGCCACATTGGCCAGGTTGGTCTCGAACTCCTGACCTTGTGATCTGCCTGCCTCGGCCTCCCAAAGTGCGGGGATTACAGGGTGTGAGCCACCGCTCCCAGCCAGATGTCTGCATTTTTAACCAGCTGCTCAAGTGATCCACATACAGATGTTGTTCTTCATCATTTGAAAATCAATGGATTTAGTACAATGGCCAGGAGAAAACCCACCTGTACATTTTGAGGCTGAAACTAGTAGCCTCTAACAGATAATCTTACCCTTGTCAAAGTAACCTGCTTGAGAGATTTGGGAAACCCCCACACCCACAGGGGCTGCCAGCCACAGAAAGATATGCCTGGAATGTGTCTGACAAAAAAAGCAACTGTGATCCCATTCAATTGGATTGCATCTTTCTTGGGTGATGCCAGGGTGTTCAGTAGTTCCTTATGGAAACAATCTTGAGAGTAAGAAGTTTTAGTGTCTGTGAAGCACTACTACCCAGGCGTGGTTGTTTTGACTCCATAAAAGCTATCCTAGTTTTTAATCTAGAAACATAGTTAATATTCTTTGAGTATCCTAATTAATTCTCATAACAACCCTATTAAGATAGATTTTTATTCCAGAAAACCAGTGTCAATTCTTTGGATAGGAGTATAATAATACTGAACATTTATTGAGTGCTTCCTATCACCACTGTACTAAATGCTTTAAAAGAATTCTTTCTTTTCCTTCATCCTCACATTTAAAAGAGTAAACGGAGCACTAGTGAGCTTTCCCAAGGTCATCAGAGGTAGTAAATGAGATTTGAAGTCAACCCTAGTCTCACTCAGATCCTAAACTCTTAGTTCCGTGCTGGAATATTTCCCTAGAGAAATACAATTCATTTATTTCTTGGCTTGGTGGAACTCTCTTGTCTTGAGATCATGCAGTTTCCTTGGCTTTCATTTAAGCTTTTTAATGTATAATTTGGAGGTCTGAATATTCATGCCCATCAGAAGACATAAACTCCTACTGGGAGATGACTTCTAACATAGATTAATAAAATAGCATTCTGGTTTATATATCAAATGTTGTGAGTTTGGTCAGTGTCTAACTGGGTCCTGAAAGGCCTGAATAGCTGTATTTGCCATGATAAAATTTTTTTTCAGAACCTGAAAACCTGAGGACAACAACTGGCTCAAGATAATTTCACCATGGTGTTAGCAGCAAGCCCAGCTCCATCTCCTAGGCAACTCCCCCATGCTTCATGCCCTCCAGCCCCACAGGAGTTCCTGTCCTAAAGGAGCTACACACTCCATTTTTCCTACTTTACCTAAAAATCCCAAAGATGGAATGTAGGTTCAAGAGAAACATTTGCTATTTCTTTACCTTTGTCATTAAGATGTACATACAATGATGTGAATATTAGCATTTGAAGGTCTAGTCCTAATGTTTTATTGGTTGTACCATAAATTTTAGTGGAAAAGGCAGGGTGTGGTGGCTCGCTCCTATAATCCCAGGACTTTGGGAGGCTGTGGTGGGAGGATCACAAGGTCAGGAGATTGAGACCACCCTAGCCAATATGGTGCAACTCAGTCTCTACTAAAAATACAAAAATTAGCTGGGTGTGGTGGCGCATGCCTGTAGTCCCAGCTACTTGGGAGGCTGAGGCAGGAGAACCGCTTGAACCTGGGAGGCAGAGGTTGCAGTGAGCCAATATCATACCACTGCACTCCAGTCTGGGCGACAGAGTGAGACTCCATCTCAAAAAAACAAAAATGAAAGCAAAACAAAACAAAACAAAACAAATTTAGTGGAAAAAAAATTGCCCCAAGGATGTTTTCCTAGGCAGGCCTAATTTCTTTCAGAAATGAGAGTGACAGGTGCCATAGCCTACATTCATGAAAAATTTCATTTCCTTTTGCTTATTTATAGTAAGCAAAATCCAAGTATAGTCTCATGAATGGCCTGGCCAATACTTGTCTTCTTTAGCTTTGCAGACACGGTTGTGCACAAAGCACACCTGGTACTTTTAAGATAGGTGTATTATCCCTCACAGGGAAGGAACAAAATGTACTTTTCATTTTAATACCTTCCCTTAGTTTTAATTTTTGGCTCCATCCATGGATATGTCATTCATCAGTATAGAGGGCAGTTTGATCTCAATGGCAGGAATAATCCCACAGCATGGGGATACTAATTCTTAAGGGTCTGTTTAGGTTAAGGCAAATGCACTCTATGGTTTGTGAAACAACTTCACAGGGACTTAAGAGCTCTCATATCCGTTTGGGATTTATTGAAACATATCTCTCGTATTTCACTAGGATATATGCTCCATGAGTACAGGGATTTTTATCTTTGATGACTTTGTGTCCCTAGTACCCAAAACAAAAGTGCTCAATAAATAGTTAGTGAATGAATTTATTTATCCATCCATCCAGTCATCCATCTACCTATCCATCTATTGTTTACCACTCCACCTCAGCTAAGGTACCTGCGTCTTTAGGTGCATAGAAAGAAAAATAACCTGCCTCCTCCAAGATGACTGGAAAGCAGCTTCCTGCTTCTTTACAACTGTATACAACTGTGTTCAAGTAAGTACTAAAGTATATCAGACTTAGTTCAAGTAAGTACTAAAGTATATCAGACTGTTGCATTAAAAAAAAAATCTTACCATCCTGCTGCCCAGATAAATAAATTGTTACTCTTCTGATGTAGATCATTTAAGCGATTGCTTATTATTGCTTATTTGCCTGAAAACACTTTTGATAAACTTTTCTCAGCAGCTCCAGTTTATTCTTTTAATTCCAGCTTTTATTTATGGAAATACCAATCCATTTTGATTCAATAATTGAGGGGCTTGTAAAATATTTTTTTAAGTACAAAAATACTTGTTTTTTTATGTATGTGTGTAAAATATGTAAAAAAGTATATATTAAGCCCCTGACTTAAATCTGATTTACCAATAGAAATAGTTAAGGGGAAACAGGAGCATTAATCCTTACAAGGCCACATTTGCATTGACTAAGTATTTAAGATCAGTTGGATTAAAGGAGGGAATGGAAAGATAATGACAGGGAGAACTCTCATTCAGTTCAGTCTCGTCAAGGCTCCCCTACCTGCTGAGTAGCAATGGTGGGGATGGGATTCCCTCTCTGTATTTGCACCACTATCATGCTATAAACAAATAGAGAGAGAGGCAGCCTAGCTGTGTCTGAGTCTCTATGGGACAGTTGTGCTCATTAAGCATCTCAACATTTGCCACACAACTTCAATTCCATCACTTCCTCTCTGGAATGTTTCTTTAAGAAATCTCCTTGCCTGGGAGCTCTAGGGTACCGCTCTAATACATGCCACCTTGTATTGTTGAATCCTACACAGGCCTGTAAGATGAGTATATTCTCAGATATAATAATGATTCTGCTTAGAGTGATCTGGAAGTGCCCAAGACTAGACAAGGGTGATGGGAGTTCAGTAACTCTGTGCCCTGACTGGTTGTCATTGAAGCAACAGTTGCCACAGAAACTGGGAAATGCTTAAATCCCACATCTCATTTCCAAATTCTATGAGCTTCTCCTTCATGATTAGTGGAATTAATTATCCCAATCATTCAGACACATAATCTTACAGAACCTTGCAGCCACAGATAGTCAAACTTCTTGCAAAGCCAAATCTTCATGGATCATTTAGGTTAATTAATATCGAGTGGTAAATGCTGCTAAAAATTCAGGGCCTCATGTGTGGCAGGATTTCATTTTCATTACTCTGGGGTTAGGCTGTTAGATTAGCATGCACTGGGATATGTTATTCATGATGGCAGAGTAAATGCAATGAACTGGAAGATAGAAACATTATTACTGTAAAATTCATGTTAGCATGCTGGCAAACATAGATGGCCTCAGTTTCACTTTACTGACTCTGTGGGGATTCTGTTCTCAGTGTCTGCAGATAAAGTATCTCCTCTGGGACTGGGTCCTAACCTTGGGACTCAGGTTCCATCTTCCATGGAAGGGCCACTGTGCCAGGCCCAGAGTCACATTTGGAGAGCTCAGATGCCACAGTAAGACTAACTCAGGGCTCTAACCTGCTTTCCTATTTAAAGTATCTGTGTGACCTTGGACAAGTGCCTCAACCTCTTTGAGCCTCTGTAAAATGAAGAGAACAATTGTACTCATATTTGACCCTTGAACTAGGGGGTTAAAGGCACAGACCCTTGTGCAGTTGCAAATCCACGTATCACTCTGACTCCCCAAAAGCTTAACTATCAATAGCCTGTTCTTGACCAGAAGCTTTGCTAATAACATGAGCAGTTTGTCCCAGAGAACCATAGATTAATGTGTTATTTGTATGTTATATGTATTATATACTGTATTCTTACAAGAAAGTAAGCTAGAGAAAAAAATGTTATTAAGAAAATCATAAGAAAGAAAAAAATTTAGTATTTATTAAGTGGAAGTGGATCATCATAAAGGTCTTTATCGTCATTGTTTTCAGGTTGAGTGGGCAAAAGAGGAGGAGAAGGAGGGGTTGGTCTTGCTGTTGCAAGGGTGGTAGAGGCAGAAAAGGATCTATTTATAAGTGGACCCACACAGTTCAAACCCACGTTGTTCAAAGCTCAACTGTTTTCATAGGATTAAATGAGATGATGTGTTTTCATGCTAGATACATTACCTGGAATTCAGAAAGTGCCCCAAAATACTAGTCCTGATATTATTTTTCTTGTTCATTGAAGAATAGACTTGAAAGGGGAGTGAAAAGCCTGGAGAAAAATGAAATATGAAGGATTTGACAGGTTATCCTTATATTCATTCTTAGCCAATACTTATTGAGCAATTACTCTTTGCTATGCACTGCTCTTTGTGTCTGGAGTATAGTAGTGGACAAAACAGATATTTCTGCCCTTGTAGAGTTTATGTTCTACTTGATGTAGGGGGTGGGTACAGAGTACTTAATAAGCAATAAATAAATTACGTAGTAAGTTAGAGTGTGAATGTTATGAAAAAAGAAAAAAATGTGAAATCAAAGAGAAATTAGGAGCACCCAGGAAGGAGGAAGTGGAGCTAGATTAAATCTACCATTCTTCTCATAACCAAAGTGGGAATAACCCTGCCATTCAGACCGTGAGTCCTTCAGATGATTGGATTTACTTGTATTAATACTAAGAGCACCAGATAAAAACCCAACATTGACTGAAAGCTTATTCTGTGCCAGGGACTGTTCTAAAAGCATCATGTTTAATACCTTTTAAAATACGTATAAAAGAAAGTGTTATTACTTTCTCCATATAGAAGAGGAATCTAAAGAACTGAGGAGTTAAGTAAATTGCAAGAGGTCACACAATTCATCAGTATCAGAGCTATGATTCAGCACCAGCATTCTTTACCACTAACCTACACCATTCACACAAAGCATGAGTTGAAGTTAGAATGTAGATCTCTCAACATAAATTCAGGCTGCTTGGGCAACTCTGCCTTTCAGAATAACAAAGGAAGCCTCATATCTAATCATGTCTAGATGCCTATTTTCTGAGTATAAATACTTTTAAGATAAGTTATCATGTATTCATATGATAATTGACTTTAGTCATCCATTGACAGAGAAAATGCAAATGATTACAAGTGATGAAATGATTATAAAATCAATAAATTTAAAAAATTCATTTGTATTACTATTCCTCTCAACAGCCTCTATTTAGTTACTTGGAAAACAGACTTGTACTCTGCTTGGTGTACATATGGATTTGGGAACTCTTTGCAGTAAATCAATAGTGCCCCAGGGGTTTGTGACCCACAGGGGATCTTTAAAATAAACTCCTACTTGGATTTTTGAGGTTGTCTCTAAACTGGAGATGGATGACACAGTTCAATAGGAAGAGAAAGGTAGATTTTATTTACTTTTATATACATTTTCTTAAATGGTTACTGTAAGTTTTTCTTAAACAGGAGGTCTCAATTGAGAATTCTTTGATTCAATGCTTAATCAACCCAGAGGACTTCTTACAAACAAATTTATAAGGAAAAGCATAGAGTATGGAGTTAAGGGCTAAGACTCTTAAGCAAAACTGATTAGTTATTGTCCCCTAATCGCTCAATAGCTGGATAACCTCTATGAGCCTTAGATTATTTTTTCTATGAAATGGGAGTTATCATCATCACCATCCCCTCCACCAACACCATTATTATTATCTCCTGGGATTATGGTGAGAAGTAAATGAGATATTACAATTAAAATACTCAGCTTGATACTGGCACCTCCCCAACATTCAGTGAACATAGCAATCATTATTAATACACAAAAGAGTTGTTGATGTTTTCAGCAGTTGTGTGATAGATGGAGTTGCAGAATAAGCAGAAAAGATAGGAGTAGCTGACTTTGATTATGACTTTTGGCATTAGACATAGCAAAACCTCAGGCAAGTAGTGATCAAGTCTACTTTCACCCTCAACCATTCTGAATAGAGAGATAAGAGTGATTGTGGTAGAAAGAAAACTTTTTCTTTTCTTTTTTAATTTTAAATCTATTTTATTATTATTACTATTATGTTTTAAGTTCTGGGGTGAAAGAAAGCTTTTAAAAACAGAAAACCAATGTCAGTTCTTTGATTAAAAGGAAAAGATGGTAAAGGATATGCTAATTGGTGATGTATATATGCAAAGAAGCCAAGGAAAACAGGAAAAAGAAGCAAAATAAAGAAGAGGGGAAAAAGAACCAGGGGAAAATAGAAGCTTTGAGGATGGCAGGGTAGAGGCCGCTGGATGGCAGGCAGAAGGCCTCTGATGGTGGAAGAGTGGAACAAGCAATGAAAAAGGCAAAGATGACGGGCAGTGCTTCTGTCTGGCAACTCCTTCATCAGTCCTTATAGGAACAGGCATGAGGCGTTTTCTACTCTGAAGGCTGGACAGTATCTGGTGGGAGAGGTAGAACATACCTCTGTAATAATAACATGGTTTTTGTAATCCATGTTTATTATGAGCCAGGCATTTTTCATAGTTCGCAAAGTGGATTCTATTTTATAGATGCAAAAACTGAAGCTTAAAGGGGTGAAGGTTACTCAACAAATAAGTAGAAAAGATGGACTCCAGAATCTTCTGCATATTTCTTCCTATTATAGTTCTTGAAGTTTCAAATGGTCAACTTGCTGTATCAGGAAACTGTCAACTAGAATAACTCATATCATAATTATGCCAGATAACTGTGGCATATTATAGATTTTTTTTAAAGAAAAAGTACTGCTCTTTTATTTTTTTTGTTTGCCATTGTAAATCAACTTAAAAAAAGTCAAAAAGGCATCAAGTGCTACAAATATGGCATTTGATAATTTTCAGTTAATTATAGATGGCATTTGCTTAACATTTAGGCAATTTGAAAAGGAGTTATTGAGTATTAGCAGAATCAGCAGCAAAGGTTTTTCTAAGCTCCTGGAACCATGAGTCAAGGTAAATAAAAGTTCCTTGGTTAGAAAAGGGCACCAAAAAAGCCTTTGAAAAGTAGTTCAACTTGACTTTGACTTATGATATCTTTGGGAACTTGCCCAGTTTCAAGGTGAGGCTAGTGAGACAGGAAATACAAATGATAGTACAAAGAAATTACAGGGTTCCAGTTAAATCCTCATATAGAAAGGCTGAAACTATAAGGGACCTTAACCACAAACTCTAAAGATAAGCAAAAGTTGGAATTGAATTGTGACTTGAAATTCTCTAGCCTTTCCTATTAGTCCTTTATACAAAGGAATAGCCCACATAATAAATGTATCCACTTTGAACATTATCTAGCAAGTTGTCTTGCTGGATTTAAAGTAAAATCTCTGAGATATTAATAACCCATTAATTAATTTTGGCCAAAGTCTATTGGTGTTAAAAATAAAACCAATTGCATATTACCTGGCTTATTTATGACATTTATAAACAGTAACTATTTTGAGAAGCTGGTATATTATTACAACACACAAATAACTGTAGTATTGAGGGGGTGGAATATGTAGGCAAATATGTATGTTCTGCAATCCAACTTTTATCTTCCCTTTGTTCCCAGTTTTATTTTTCTGGCATTAGTCTTGGCATTGAGTTCTATTTTGTTGACTAGACAAAAAAAACTGGGGTTTGGTGGACAATCAGAGTGAGAAAGTAGGGCATTTGGAAAAATAGGTAGGAAGTGCTTGGCCTCCAGTCCATCCTGCTTAGTTTTTCCTTCTGAACAGAGCATGCATCAGCTCTCAGACTCCCTAACTGATTTCAAAGCAAGCTTCTAAACATTTAGTTTTGCAAATAATACCTTTCTTATTCCCAGAGAAATAAGGCTGGGTCAGAGATGCTACAGCAGGTTCCTTTTCCCTCTCCACATAGTTAGCAGAGTCAGACTTTCTAGTAAGCAGATAATTCAGCTCTAGTGGTTGGTTTGATTCAATTAGTGATGGGGCGAACTTCAGTTTCCACATTCCAGGAGGAGGGGTTGCCCTTTTCACATTAAAACAACAGACTCTGGTCCTGACTAGTTCCATCACTTGCTTCTCTGTAATTAATCTGTGGGCCCAGACAGTGATCCTTGAATAAGGAGTCAAATGCCCACGATACACAAATAAATTTGTCAAACTGACCTCTAGTCAGCAGAGAGCATCTGAGGGAGGAACTATTTAGTAGGTATACATTTGCCAATCCCTAAATCAGGGTGTGTTTCTTTAATAAATAGGGGACTAATTCACTGAACTCAGTGCTTAATGTCTACGGACACATGTCTCATGTACTTCGGGACATTCAAATCATTGCTAGAGTAAACTGTTGGCCCATCAGAGATTCTTAGTACCTTCTTTCTTAGTGCCTTCTTCCCTTTGCATAGATAAGAGCTATTCTTGTGGATATACAGGAAATCAATGACTCTTTTCAGCATTAGTAGTTATCATTGCTTGGGTAGCAACTCAAGGTAGGAAAATATAGCTAGAACAACCAAGCCACAGTGGAAGATGGACCAGAGACAGGAAGTTAGATGTGTGGTCCAATCAGCATTCGGAATGCTTAACTAGACAACCAGGATCCTTGGAGATCAACTGCTGGCTATAAATGTACATGTACAAATATAATATATGTGTTAAGAAGGAAAGGCAGGAAGTAAGGGCTGTATGTTTTAGGCTATAGAACCTTAGAGCTTCAACATTAATGTCCAGTACAGGTAACTAATATTTATTATTATTTTTTAAGTTTACAGACACTGGCATTGTATGACCTGGGTGTGAAAAAGAACCCAGAACTCTTCTGTACCCATTGTCAGAAAATCTAAGAAGGCCAGTCGTATCTTTCAAGATTTTCAACCCTTTTCTGGGGCAAAAGACTGAGTTAGTGTAATTACAATCACCTGGAAATGAACTGCAAACAGAGCTGCTTTTGTTCCCCAACTGAAATCTTGCAAAAGAGACACATTACTTTGCTAGCTCCACTTCCTAAAAGGAGAACAGTTTTGTATATTTGCTGCACTGTTTTGTTGTAATTTTCTGAAAATATCAATTCTGATTTTATTAGCGTATGAAAATAAAAGCTAATGCCCTGCTGTGCTCTCCATTCTATGAAGACATTCATCTCTTGATCTCTTTTCATTAGCGTGAAAATTAAAAAGAGAACAGACAATTCCAATTTAATAGACGTTCTTTCTACTAGATCTAAAGACTTGGCTCCTTTTTCCTTTTCCAAAAGTCCTTCTCTGAAGTAACCTGTCATTTTAAAAAATTCCAAATCTTATGCAATTTATTCTGAACTCAATGTTTTTGAAGCAAATACTAATCTTTTTTTTTAGTGCTGCTGTATATTATGATCGGGTGGCTTACATCTTCTGTTGTGTATCTCAAGCTGGATCAAGTTCACTTCACAGGGAAGTCTGTGCCCCTACAGGGACAGAATGGGCACAGAGGGGATTAGAATCCCTACAGGGGCAGCACAGAGAAGTATGTTTTCTTCATGAGCTCTGATGTTTATATTAACCATTCTAGCAGCTTTGCATCTGGTAGAATCCACAGATGAAGTTCATGTTGTTTGTTACTCTGCCCAATATAAAAGGCTGTCTTTTGAATACAGTATGAAACTAGTGGCTCTGACCAGCCAACTATAGGGCATATGCTTGGACCTTGTTTTTCTGGCAGCAATAACAAGTGTGCTAACTTGTGCTGTCTTAGTGGGTCCTGCCTGTGACCAACAGGGTGAGTTTCTGAGTTGGCTGTGTGGGGGAACTCTGCATTTTGGCGCTAGAACAGAGGAAAGTCAGGCAGTCTGGAGTCCTGACCCTGATCTCATTAGCACTGTGCTCCTGTCCATTGAAATAATTGTGCAGTGATTTCAACTTTAATTTGATCTTAATTCTGGGATGATTCCAACTCAGCTACTCAAGGTTGTAGAAAAACAAAATAATGAATGTTCTAAAATCTGCTATTTTCTTTAACACATCAAGCTCACTCTTGTCCAGCATAAAGACACAGACCCAGAATTTCCTCCTGACTTTCCTCTATCTTCCCTCTTTGTCCCTGACTTTAAAAGGATACATAGTAATTTTGCTATAGATGAAAAAACATGGTACTCCAAAGTCAAAAAGACTCAGGTTTGAATTTCAGCTTTGCCATATATTGACTATGTAATTTCAGGTAAAAATTTCAATAACTTAAAGCCCCTGTTTACACATTTGTAAAAATGGAACAAATACTGTGGCATGGAAAAGAGATAGTCTTAGAAGCAGAAGAAATGAGTTTATTCTTAGTTCCTTAGCCTCTTAGAGCCTAAAAACATTAGTTAGTACTCACTTCATATGGTGATAATGAAGATTAAGCACCATCTCTGCATTGTGAATTTATAAGAGTTAATGGAGTATACGTGTATAAGTTTCTAGTATTATGCGTAGTGTACAGCATGGACTACACAGATATCAATTTCCTTGTTTATTCTGGGCAGTTTTATAGAGGTTAAAAATCCCTTTGTTTTTCAGGAATCAAGGACTTCTCACGTTGTCAATAAGCTTTTTGAGCTGGAAGGCCAGAGTAGGTCATGACACATTTACTTGCATTGCTCAATGGAAGAGGATTCTACAGGGTGCTTATAAAATCTCAGAGGTTTGGAAAATGCACATAAGTAGTTTATGGATATTCTTTTTTAATACAGTGTTAACTGTGTTAGCCTCATCCACAATGTGTAGTTCCATGTGCTGTGCAAAATTACAATAAAAATGGGGGCCGGGCGCAGTGGCTCACGCCTGTAATCCCAGCACTTTGGGAGGCCGAGGCAGGCGGACCACCTGAGGTCAGGAGTTCGAGACGTGCCTGGCCAACATGGTGAAACCTCATGTCTACTAAAAATACAAAAATTAGCTGGGCATGGTGGCGGGTGCCTGTGATTCTAGCTACTCAGGAGGCTGAGGCAGGAGAATTGCTTGAACCCGGGAGGCAGAGGTTGCAGTGAGCCGAGATCATACCATTGCACTGCAGCCTGGGCAACAAGAGCAAAACTCCATCTCAAAAAATAAAATAAAATAAAATAAAATAAAGGTACACCCCAGACATCCAACCCTGCCACCGTGGTGCAATGGGGTAGTACACCAGCCTGATAGCATCACTCTGGACTGCCTCTCCTAGTCCATCAACTAATGACATGATTTAGTCACTTGAAAATGGTAAACGTACCTATGTTTCCAAAGTTTAAGGTCACCCTATGGCTAAGTTCTAACATTTGAATAAGATAAAGGGCCTCCAGAGAGAAGTTTATTCTGCTTTCCATATTGCAGAAGTCACATGATTATAAGAACAGTCTGCTTTCCTAGAGGTTCGTGGGAGCAGAGTCTATTCATGACCTTGTTTTCAGATACAGCCACTAAAAGGACTCCCTGCTAAAAAATATTTTCCCCAATATATCCAATTTATACGTAATTAGTCATTTTCTTTTTGTTTTTCCTTAAGCTGATGAATTACTTAGAGTTCTTATAAATTCACTTCAATATTTAGAGGTTACATAGAAGAAGAATGAAGAGACAATAAGAAAGGGTAGAGAAGTAGAAGAATGAAGAGAGTGTGATATTCCAGAACCAAGTGAAGAAAGTGTTTCAGGAAGGAGACCGTGATCAGCTATGCCAGACACTGTTGATAGGTCAAGTAAGTGAAGACTGAGAAGTGAGTGTGCATTTGGTAACATGACTATCGGAGCCCATGAAGAGGCAGTTATTAGTGTGGGGACCAAGAGAAACATTGGAGTGAACTGAAGAGAGAAGACGATATTGATCATAAACAACTGTTTTAGGTGGGCATGGTGGCTCACCCCTATAATCCCAGCACTTTGGGAAAGTGAGGTGGGTGGATTATCTGAGGTCAAGAGTTCAAGACCAGCCTGGCCAACATGGTGAAACCCCATCTCTACTACAAATACAAAAATTAGCCGGGCATGGTGGTGGGCACCTGTAATCCCAGCTATTTGGGAGACTGAGGCAGGAGAATCGCTTGAACCTGGGAGGCAGAGATTGCAGTGAGCCGAGATCGTGCCATTGCACTCCAGCCTGGGCAACAGAGTGAGACTCCAACTCAAAAAAACAAAACAAAACAGACAACTGTTTTGAGTTTTGCTGTTCTTTTATTTATGTTGTCGCACTTAGTGTAAGGTAGTTTATGAAAATCATTGTCTATAGACATTCTGTTTGTGAAAATAGAACTCACTTTATGTCTGACCTCTATTTTCTGTGATTTTTACACAACAAAGAACATAGGTCCTCAGGCCAACATATGGAAACCTAGAACAAATGGCTTCCAAGGCCTCTCCCAATTGAATAATTCTGGTGAATTCCCTTTCCATGAACTTCCTGCCAGATGTTCCTCATGACTGATCTTATTTCCTTTATGCTTATGAAAGTGAGGCATAGTTTTTTTTTACAAAATTACTTAAATGCATGTCATCAGAATGCAGCAGAGCAAAGCGAAGACCATGTAACTTGACACCGTCATGGCTAGAAGAGAAACCTCATCCAGGACAGATATTTTTAGTTGCCACTATTTTCTATCCCACTAAACCTCATTATCTTAGGCTATATGGAAGTGGGTAATCTGAGGGGCTGTACCTCATAACAGCCTCACTTTTCACATGAGAAACCTACTTTAGAGAAAGCTCTTAAGATGTATCTTTATATACTTGGCCAGGAGATGACCATTTTTATTTTTTCCCTGCTAAAAAAATTCTTTCTTCAATTCCCTGGAAAATACTGTTGAGGAGGCTGTCATGCTACTGGGGGAAAAAACCATATTTTCTCATTTATATTGTGCCTGCTTATTTATATTTCTGCAAACATTTCAATCTTTCTCCCCACTGCATTTTTTACATCAGGCTTTTCTAACTACAGTTCATGGTATTCTGTTTTATGTCACTGTAACCCTGACTGCTCTGTGGAAGTGTGGCCTACAGTGCAGGAAGCCTGTTTATAATCGACAGATAAATCTGTTTTCTAGAAACTCTGCATTCCACAGCAGTCCCAGCATATATGATTCTTAAAAAATCACTTTGTTTATTCCCCAAATATAAGGCAGTCAAATGAACCAGTTTATCCTTCCAGCATTGCAAGAGGACTGCCACTCATTTTCCAACTTTGCCTTTTTGTTTTTTAAGCTGCAGTTGTGAAAACTTGGTGTGCTTTGGGATGTGTCATCTCTTATTTCTTAAGGGTCAACTGTGTTAAGAGAGAGAAGGTCAACCTAAACAGTTCTTGGATTTCATTTCGGGAAATTCCAGGCCCCAGCTCAGCTTGTTCTGTGCATGTCCACCTACCAAGGCTCGGCCCTCTGTTGTTGCAGCTGTTGTTGAGTACAGAGCTCATTTATCCCCAGTCAGCTGGAGCTTCCTGTAAGTGTTGGATGCTTTTCCCTATTGCTACTCAATTGAGACTTTTTTTTACAAGATTTATCACAACAGTTCCAGCTACATGCTGCTTTGGAATACATACCTCTAAAGTCCAATGACTTTTCAAAACACAGATACTATGCTAGTGGCAAACCATTAGAGATGTCAACTGCCTCACTTGGTTCAACCTCTACCATGTTGTAGGTGCCTCCATGCAGAATGGGGAAATGGAATGAGGAGTTTTAAGGGACATATGGAAAGTCTCTTTCATTGTACCTCTCACCCCAACCACACCATATTGGAATATACAAAACTGAAGAATTCAGAGTCACAGCCTTGACTCCAACTTCCTTGTTCTAAGATAAGAAGAATCTTAGTGATTTACCCAAGGTCATAATGGCTGATTATGGCATTAGCCTCTTGTAATCCTTTTGATACATATGATCTTGAAAAAAAATCCAAAATGGTAGACAAGGAGTTCATTTTTACAAAAAAGTATTTATTCTTGTTATTATTTATCCTAGGGGTCTTGGAACATTGTGTTTGATGGCAATAGTTTTAATATGGCCGATTCTTTCTGACCTTGTCAGAGTCTGTATTTTGATAAGATAGAAATATAGATTTATACCATATCTATATAAACAGTCATCCACATACATGTGTGTTCTGCTTCTATCAATAGCTCTTTTTCTCAGGAATAGGAAATAAATGTGTCTGAATTTATATATTAAAAAAAAGCCATCACAGTAGTAAAATAAACTAATCTATTGTGTTCTACATAAGGCATTTAAATTTTGATAATTCATGTCTAATGCAAGCAGTAAGAATATGAAATAGTACACATTCATCTCTTTTCTTCATGAAAACTGGGGCAAAAATCTTAATATTCTAAAAGAAAGGAGAATACCATTTAAAAATTCAAGCCTCACCTCTTACTCTTTCTACTCCCATTGCCTGAAAACATGCAGAGCTCTCTTTGATATTTTGATTTTGAATCTTTTGACTTAAAAACATCTCCACTAGTTTCTCAGGCCAGTCATTCTTCATTCTAACTAAAGTAGACTTCATTTTTGTTTTCATTATCTTTTAGAGATATTGGATTGCTGAATAGGTTTGGGCCGAAATCCGTCAGCTACATTTCTTTTAGCTTGCTGGCTAAGGCTGTCCATAAGGAAGGATACTCATGCTTTGTTGACATTTCCTCCCTAGGTCTCTACATTGCGTCAATTGACTCGCCAGTGGTTGATAATGTGCACAGTGGAGTCAGATTACGCAGGTTGGAATTCAGGCTCTACATCTTGCTAGCTAGACAAATTTGAGCTAGTTATTCAAATTATCTGAGTCTCATTTCCCACCCCTAGCTACCATAGGATTTTTGGGAAGGTCGTATGAGATAATTTATGGCACAAATTAAAAACTCTATAAATAGTAGGTATTACTATTATTACATATGAAATAAAGTATTTTTAACCTTGAGAGAGATGGAGAGGGTCAGATTACATAGATTTTCCAAAAAGCGCACCTGAATGAACTTTGAACCTCAAGGCCAGCCTGCACAGGTGTTCAGAGCTATTCTGTGGACCTGTCAGTCACGGAATTGCTGTTTTCTCCGGTTCTCTTGTCTTTCAAAGCTCCTGTTCTCTTGTCTTTCAAAGGACTAAAAGGAAGGCCTATTGTTACTTGCAGAAGGATATTAATTGGCCAGAGTATTTCTGACCATAGCCTCTTATGGAACAAAAAAATCATTGTTTATTCATATTCTAACTTCCCCTCCAGGAAGTACAACAATGCAATAGACAACAACCTTTTTGTAAGGTGAGTTCAAGCTAGATAAACAGCTAAACAGACAAAACTGCGCCCACTTTTTTCTTCCTTTCTACCGTTCTTATGAGTGTGTAATAAGACGGTTGGATCTGAAGTCCTATTTCCCAAGGTAAATGCTCTCTGTATATTTGTAAAATTCACTCATGTCCCTTCTCAGTAAACCACTCACCATTCCCCAGAAAAGTCTTCTGAGTGTTTTTCATTTTATATTAGTTTTCTAGAACTTCATATAAATTAAATCATGCAGTAGATATTTTCTTGTGTCTAGCCTTCTTCAGACTGTTGGGGGAATTTTGTGTCATGACTTATGCAGAGATACCAAATTTGTAAATTACTAGTTTATCTTTCTCTCCTTCTTCCTCAAATGTCATTGCTAGATAGAACGACTACTATTGAAAGACTGAAATATGTGCAAATGAGTACTCAGGATACATTCTCCAGTAGACAAAATGATTGATTACATTTTAGTTAGCTTTAGTTGAAGTGTATCTATAGTACATTTTTAGGTAAAGTAGAGGTTAATAGACTTCTGTGAAATAATTTAGATCTTTAATAGTAAGAGGCAGTGACCTGTGTCTGTAATATAGGGAATAGGGACTGTCAGCTAATCCAGCATGCCTGGGAAGTGGTTAGAACGGTTCTGTGCACAGTAGCACCCCTGCATATCAATTGAGTTGTGGAGTTGTTATTTCTTACTGAGGGTTAGTTGATCTTGAGTTTGTTTTGAGTTTTTTCTCAAATGTGTAACATCGGGTATATTAGTATTTTAATTATATACTTTAAAAATTATATAAACTGATGAACATAAGAGCAAAAATAAAGTTTTTGATTTTATATCAACTAAATTTAATGTTATGGACAGACACAGTCAATTTAGTTGGCAAAACCTGTCCAATTAGTTATGCATAAAGGCATGTTAAAGGGAAAAGCTGTATGGGGAAAATTATAACAGTCTAGAGTTTTGCATAATGATGGCTTTATAAGTGTCTTTAAGTTTTCTTCCTATTTAAAGGCAAAATAACTAGAAATGTATGGGGCGGTTTATGCAACAAAGATAAAATGAAACTGGAAGACTCATGATCAAAGAAAAGACCATGGTCGGTGAATGAAAAATTGGTGAATCTATGTTCATATATATATGAGTTATTTTTAAACATTTTATTGCACAAAATTTTAAACATACATGAAGTAAAGGGGATGTAATAAATCTCCATACACCCATCATCCAGCTTCAATGATTTATCAACTTTCTGCCTTTTCTGTATTGTTTTCTATAATTCTATCCCCACTCCCCTACTCAATTAATCTCACAGCTTTTTTACAGCAGTTTCTTTCTCCCTCCTCCCCCCCTCCCCCTCCCCTCCCGGTCCCCTTCCCCTCCCCTCCCGTCCATCCGCTCCGTCCCTCCCTCCCTCGTTTCCCTCTTCCTTCCTTCCTTCGCTTCCTTCCTTCCTTCCCTTCCTTCCTTGCCTTCCTCCCTCTTTTTTTTTTGTTGAGGTAAAGTTTATATGCTTTGAAAGGTATGAGTCTCAGCTGTACAATTTTGGCAAATGGATATACCTATGTAATACACAACCTTATCATGACACTATAGAACATTTTCATCTTCTCATAAAATTCCCTTCTGCTTCTTCCCAGAGAATCCCCCACCCCAGCTCCCCAGATGGGACCACTTTTCTGATTTTTTTTTTTTTTCATTTTAAATTAGTTTTCTAGGACTTCATTTAAATGAAGACACATAATAGGTACCCTTGTGTCTGGCCTTTTTGCACAGCTTATTGTCTGTGAGATTCATCTAGTGTCATGCTAGAGCCAGCTCAAACTAGGTTGAGAGAGCCAACCGTGTGCATCTATTACCAAATTTGCATGCAGTGACTTCAGTTTGGTAGCTTGAAATTGACCATGGTGGGACTGTTTACCTCATGGAAATTGGCAAATGCTACAAATGAGGGTTTCCCTACCCTAAAGAGCCAGTTGTCAGCACATCACTGTATTCATTCATGTGGTTGGGTGAATTAGTAGTGTAATCCTCTATATTACTGAGTAGCATTTCTTTGTATAGGTATACTACAAATTGTTCATTGATATATCATGTAGATTGTGTTGATGTGCATTTGTGTTGTTTCCAATTTGGGGCTATCATGAATAAAGTAATTATGAACATTCTTGTACAAGTGGACATATATTTTCATGTTGTTGCATGTAATGTGTTAATTTTAATTGGTTTATGCTACTCTGTTGTATGAATAGTCTCAATTTATTTATTTGTTCTAATATTTATTAAAATTTTGAAGTTCTCAACTTTGGGCAATTATGAATGATGTTACTATGATCATTGTTGTATATGAATCATATGACTCTCAATGCATATATACATACTTCTCTGCATCTATGAGTGAACTTGTTGGGTCATAGGGAGATATATCTTAATCTTTAGTAGGTAACACCAGAATATCTTCCAAATGTACTTATTTATGCTCCTACTCAGAATGCATGAGTATTCTCATTGTACCATATCCTTCTTTACTTCACTTCTTAATTTGAGCCATTGCATGTGTGTACAGTTGTTGATCAACAAAAGGGAATACTAGAAAGCAAATAACTGAGAAAATAGTACACAGATGGGCAGTTTTCCACAGGCCCATTACATTCTAGGGAAGCACATAGAAACAGGAAGGGCCAGACATCAAGCTCTGGAATGGTTACCTTGATACTTGAAACTTTTAAGCTACATGATTGGTGTTTTAATTATCTATTCCTGCCCTAATAAATTACCCCAAAACTCAGTGGCCAAAGTAAACAACCATTTTAAGTTTTCTTATGATTCTTAATGCTGACTAGACTCAGTTGGATGGTTAGTCTACCGGTCTCACTATTGTAATTTTAGATTAGACTTTTTTCTTTTGTAATTTTGTCAGTTATACTTTATTTATTTTGAAGCAGTGTTATTAGGTGCATAACACTTTAGAATTGTTAAACATTCTTGGTCAATTGTAGTTTTGATAGTGTTATTATTGTGAAATGTGTCTTTTATCTTTTATAATACATTTTGCCTTAAAATCTAATTAATTAGTTTCCTAAATTTGTTTCCTTTTGTTGATGTTCTTTGGTTAATATTTTTTCATTCTTTTGTTTTATTTTTTCTTGCCCCTTCCCCATTCTTTTATTTAATTTTTTTCTATACTTTTGTTTAGATATGCCTCATATATATAGAACATAGTTGCATTTTTTTAAGTCCAGTGTAACAATCCATCTTTTAATTTGAACTTTAGTATTTATACTCAACATAATTCAGATCTGCTTGGATTTAAATTTACCATCTTATTATGGGCTTTTAGTTGTCCTGACTGTTCTTTATTTCTTGTCTTCTCCTTTTGGATTAATACTTTTTATTTTTTCATTTTCTTCATCCATTAGTTTAGAATTTGTATACTCTTTTAGTGTCAACCTAGGGATTAGAAATGTATCCTTGACATATCAAAGTCTAATACTAATTGTTACTTTTAACCTATTCCCAGAAAATTTAATAATCTTAGAGTATTTTAATGCCACTTGCCATACCCCAAACTTAAATGCCACTTTTGTTATTACTTTATATGATTAATATTTGAATGCATTTACTCACAAATTCACTACTTTATTTGCTATTTCTTCTTTTTCCTCTCCTCTTCCTCCCCCTTCTCCAACTCCTCTTCTTCTTCATCTTCATCTTTTGCCTTTCATCTGGTTTCCTTTCCTTCCACCTAAAAATGCCTCTGGCTATTTCCTTTCCAGCAGCATTAACCTACTGATAATGAATTCTCTCACTCACTATTTACCCCCGAAGTTTTTATTTACTTTTATTAGAATTATAAATTGGCACTTATTTTCTATATTAGTCTGATCAGGTTGCTGTAACAAAATTCCACAGACTGTGTGGCTTAAACAATAGAAATTTATGTTCTCATTGTTCTGAAGGCTGACAAGTCCAAGATAAGTTGCTGGCCAATTCAGTTTCTGGTGAGAACTCCCTTCCTGTCTTACAGATAGCTGCCTTCTCACTGTGACCTCACATGGCAGAGAGAGAGAGCTCCAGTATCTTTTACTTTTCTTACAAGGGCACTAGCCTTATTGGATTGGGGTCCCACCCTTATGATCTCATTTAACCATATTACCTTCTTACAGGCCTATGTGCAAATATAGTCACACTGGAGGTTAAGGCTTCAATATATGAATTTCAGAGGGATACAAACATTCAGTGACAACATTTTCTTTTAGCACTTTAAATATTCATTATTTCTGGCTTTTATTTAACCTGCTTGGGTTTGTAGGTTTCTCAAATCTATGTCTAGAACATTCAGTTTTGGAATATTCTTAGCCATTATTCAAATATCACTTCTGCCCCATATACTCCCTGCTTTCTTTCTGGGACTATAATTTACACATAGTTTAGACTTTCTCATTCTGTTCTCTACATCTCTTATCCTTGCTTCTGTATTTTTTATCTTTTTCTCTCTTTGTACTATATTCTAGATTGTTTCTTTTGATTTACGTGTCACTTCATGAATTCTCTCTTCAGTTGCATCTAAGCTAGTATTAAATCCATTATTGAGTTCCTAATTTTGTTAGTTGTATTTTGTATTTCTAGAATTTCACTGTGTTCTTAAGAATGTACTATGTCTTTTTAAAATAGTTTTCAGCTCTGTCGTAATTGAAATTCTTAATTATTCCTTTATAACCTTAATCATGGTCAGCATAAAGTCCATGTTTGATAACATCAGCATCTACAGGCCCTACAAGCCTTTTAATTATCCTGTTGGTTCTCATTTATTTTATTTTGTCCTTTTACATGCATGGATGTTTTTTATTGTGAGACGGACATTATACTTAAAAATTGCTTGTAGAAATTGAGGCCTAGTATAATATCTTTCTCTAGAGATTATTTACTTTTGTTTCTTTGTTTACAGTTGCCTCTGTACGCTAGTAATCTGATCACCTCAATTTAATTTCTGGGACTGAGAGAAACTGTACCTGTCAAGCTCTAAAGACAGTACATGGGATGAAAGAAGAAGAAAGCTTAGCTGTAGATCCAGTGATGAACAACTTCACGTTAATGTTTACTCCCTGGATGTAACTCTTCAGTGTCCTAACCCAAAGTGCGTGAGATTTATCAGCACCTCTGTATTCTCAAGCATATCCTGGCCTCCAGCTTCTGTCTACTTATTCCTGGGATGTTGTTAAGAGCACCATTCAGCCCCTCAGCCCCTTAGCAGCCTCTTCCAGTATGAGCCAGTGCCCCAGGGAAGAGTAAGCCTAAATCCTGACCTTGCCTCTATTGATTTCCCTCTTCTTCTGGATCATGATCTGGTAATTACTCACTATTTTGTTGAGCCTCCAATGCCTTTAGAGCAGATTCTTATTTACATTATGTATAGGATTATATGAATTAAAGACTTTATAATTACTGTAATTGAAAGTCCAGAGTTCTTTTAGCATCCAACAGTGTATTACATGGTTGAAAAGGGAAATACATGTCATTGAGAAGCTCATAAGACATTTAGAGATACAAAACATGTGATATATATTTAAGGGAAAAGTACATATATATGATCTCCAAAGAGGAAAGAAGTAGGGGTGGGCTGAATGACCTGGTTTATCTATGTGACCATGGTCTTCTTTCATCCCATGTACAGTACTTGTCTGGGCTCATTCACTGGCCATGGCTCTAGCTCCCTGTTGCTAAATATGCAGTCTGACCACTTTATCTCTTTTGAGCTTGACAGGTATAAGCCTAGCTACCTATATAGATATTACCACTAGTTTTTTACGGGTTCTTCAAGTGCAATATGTAAAACTATGCCCATTCTAGATTTTTCCTCCATTTAATGGTTTGTATTGTTTATTTTATCTGTATAGTTCTTCTCATGCTGCCCTATTAAACCTCATTAGGTTTAATTATTTGCAAATTTTCTAAGCTGTTTTTAAATGATTATATCCACAAAGTGCTGAACATTTATGTAAACTATATTACCTGAAGACTGGGTAAGAAATGTTTAATGATACGAAGGCACACTACTTTTTAAACTATTCTGTGGGCTTCAATCATGTTCAACTGTATATGTTTGTTTTACACATAATTGTGGTAGAAATTTAATGATTTTATTATTTCATTTGGGGGTTTATAATTTACTAAAATATTCTTATGAATTCTGGAAATAATTTTAATAATAAATGATTACTTTTCTATTTTTTGAAATACCCATTTGATGAACTATATGCAATTACAAAACGCTAAATAGTTGAAAAAATTTTAACAATGTGGCTAAATATCCTTGTTATAATGCTAAGTGAAAAAGGATAAAAATCTATGTCTACTATAATTATAGTGTTCTGTGTGTATGTGTGTGATTGTGT
>NW_016805433.1:3751810-3780703 GCF_001698545.2 Rhinopithecus bieti
CATCAGCATCTACAGGCCCTACAAGCCTTTTAATTATCCTGTTGGTTCTCATTTATTTTATTTTGTCCTTTTACATGCATGGATGTTTTTTATTGTGAGACGGACATTATACTTAAAATTGCTTGTAGAAATTGAGGCCTAGTATAATATCTTTCTCTAGAGATTATTTACTTTTGTTTCTTTGTTTACAGTTGCCTCTGTACGCTAGTAATCTGATCACCTCAATTTAATTTCTGGGACTGAGAGAAACTGTACCTGTCAAGCTCTAAAGACAGTACATGGGATGAAAGAAGAAGAAAGCTTAGCTGTAGATCCAGTGATGAACAACTTCACGTTAATGTTTACTCCCTGGATGTAACTCTTCAGTGTCCTAACCCAAAGTGCGTGAGATTTATCAGCACCTCTGTATTCTCAAGCATATCCTGGCCTCCAGCTTCTGTCTACTTATTCCTGGGATGTTGTTAAGAGCACCATTCAGCCCCTCAGCCCCTTAGCAGCCTCTTCCAGTATGAGCCAGTGCCCCAGGGAAGAGTAAGCCTAAATCCTGACCTTGCCTCTATTGATTTCCCTCTTCTTCTGGATCATGATCTGGTAATTACTCACTATTTTGTTGAGCCTCCAATGCCTTTAGAGCAGATTCTTATTTACATTATGTATAGGATTATATGAATTAAAGACTTTATAATTACTGTAATTGAAAGTCCAGAGTTCTTTTAGCATCCAACAGTGTATTACATGGTTGAAAAGGGAAATACATGTCATTGAGAAGCTCATAAGACATTTAGAGATACAAAACATGTGATATATATTTAAGGGAAAAGTACATATATATGATCTCCAAAGAGGAAAGAAGTAGGGGTGGGCTGAATGACCTGGTTTATCTATGTGACCATGGTCTTCTTTCATCCCATGTACAGTACTTGTCTGGGCTCATTCACTGGCCATGGCTCTAGCTCCCTGTTGCTAAATATGCAGTCTGACCACTTTATCTCTTTTGAGCTTGACAGGTATAAGCCTAGCTACCTATATAGATATTACCACTAGTTTTTTACGGGTTCTTCAAGTGCAATATGTAAAACTATGCCCATTCTAGATTTTCCTCCATTTAATGGTTTGTATTGTTTATTTTATCTGTATAGTTCTTCTCATGCTGCCCTATTAAACCTCATTAGGTTTAATTATTTGCAAATTTTCTAAGCTGTTTTAAATGATTATATCCACAAAGTGCTGAACATTTATGTAAACTATATTACCTGAAGACTGGGTAAGAAATGTTTAATGATACGAAGGCACACTACTTTTAAACTATTCTGTGGGCTTCAATCATGTTCAACTGTATATGTTTGTTTTACACATAATTGTGGTAGAAATTTAATGATTTTATTATTTCATTTGGGGTTTATAATTTACTAAAATATTCTTATGAATTCTGGAAATAATTTTAATAATAAATGATTACTTTTCTATTTTTTGAAATACCCATTTGATGAACTATATGCAATTACAAAACGCTAAATAGTTGATAAAATAACAANAATATCTTTCTCTAGAGATTATTTACTTTTGTTTCTTTGTTTACAGTTGCCTCTGTACGCTAGTAATCTGATCACCTCAATTTAATTTCTGGGACTGAGAGAAACTGTACCTGTCAAGCTCTAAAGACAGTACATGGGATGAAAGAAGAAGAAAGCTTAGCTGTAGATCCAGTGATGAACAACTTCACGTTAATGTTTACTCCCTGGATGTAACTCTTCAGTGTCCTAACCCAAAGTGCGTGAGATTTATCAGCACCTCTGTATTCTCAAGCATATCCTGGCCTCCAGCTTCTGTCTACTTATTCCTGGGATGTTGTTAAGAGCACCATTCAGCCCCTCAGCCCCTTAGCAGCCTCTTCCAGTATGAGCCAGTGCCCCAGGGAAGAGTAAGCCTAAATCCTGACCTTGCCTCTATTGATTTCCCTCTTCTTCTGGATCATGATCTGGTAATTACTCACTATTTTGTTGAGCCTCCAATGCCTTTAGAGCAGATTCTTATTTACATTATGTATAGGATTATATGAATTAAAGACTTTATAATTACTGTAATTGAAAGTCCAGAGTTCTTTTAGCATCCAACAGTGTATTACATGGTTGAAAAGGGAAATACATGTCATTGAGAAGCTCATAAGACATTTAGAGATACAAAACATGTGATATATATTTAAGGGAAAAGTACATATATATGATCTCCAAAGAGGAAAGAAGTAGGGGTGGGCTGAATGACCTGGTTTATCTATGTGACCATGGTCTTCTTTCATCCCATGTACAGTACTTGTCTGGGCTCATTCACTGGCCATGGCTCTAGCTCCCTGTTGCTAAATATGCAGTCTGACCACTTTATCTCTTTTGAGCTTGACAGGTATAAGCCTAGCTACCTATTTAGATATTACCACTAGTTTTTTACGGGTTCTTCAAGTGCAATATGTAAAACTATGCCCATTCTAGATTTTTCCTCCATTTAATGGTTTGTATTGTTTATTTTATCTGTATAGTTCTTCTCATGCTGCCCTATTAAACCTCATTAGGTTTAATTATTTGCAAATTTTCTAAGCTGTTTTTAAATGATTATATCCACAAAGTGCTGAACATTTATGTAAACTATATTACCTGAAGACTGGGTAAGAAATGTTTAATGATACGAAGGCACACTACTTTTTAAACTATTCTGTGGGCTTCAATCATGTTCAACTGTATATGTTTGTTTTACACATAATTGTGGTAGAAATTTAATGATTTTATTATTTCATTTGGGGGTTTATAATTTACTAAAATATTCTTATGAATTCTGGAAATAATTTTAATAATAAATGATTACTTTTCTATTTTTTGAAATACCCATTTGATGAACTATATGCAATTACAAAACGCTAAATAGTTGAAAAAATTTTAACAATGTGGCTAAATATCCTTGTTATAATGCTAAGTGAAAAGGATAAAATCTATGTCTACTATAATTATAGTGTTCTGTGTGTATGTGTGTGATTGTGTGTGTATGTTAATGGAAGAAAAGATGAAAAGAAATGTATCCAATTTTTATGACCGACTTTTTTCTAGGTGGTGAGACTTTGGAGATTTAAATAGATTTAAATATTTATTGTCATGTTTTCCAAATTTCTAAAACTGAACATCATATCTTAATTAACTTAAAAAGTACAATAATAATACAAATCTGTTGTAAAGCAGTGTGTAAGTGCATGATGTAAAAGGTGATAGTCCCTCATTCCCTTCCCTCATTCCCTTAATAAAAAATAAGATTTTTTATTCAATCTTATTATCTTGAGATAATCACTATTACAAATATTGGACATCTATTTCCAGGCCTTTATTTCTGTCCGTGTGTCTGTGTGTCTGTGTGTGTGTGTGTGTGTGTGTAGGTAGGTATATGTATGTTTATCTTTCTGGCAGAACAAGTGTATAATTCTTAAATTTACTTGAAAATCAGGATATATGCCTCCCTTTTGAATTCAGAGATTAATTGGGAATACTGTAAAACACTTGGCACAATTATTTCACTTGGACCAAAAAGTAAAGAAAGAAAAGCTGAGGGGTGAGCCTGAAGAACAGATAATTCTATAATGAATTTTATTGATTATTCACCAATGGATTCCAGGGTACAATCTGCATATTGGATGTAGAACGAAATGGATTTAAACTACAGGCTGAAACCCATAATTAGATAAACTAATCAGTTCATAAAAATTAGCATTACAAATAAAATAGATAATAGCAGAATATATCATATGTATTGGGATAATTATTGTGTATCGAACATTTATTCAGTTATCTTTATACATGTGTATGTTTTTATTAGATCATGATGTAAAATGTGCATCCTGTGCTGACTGTGAAAACCAGTTCTTCATGGAGTATGTGTGTGAATCCACATGTGCATGTACATATGTGTGTGTATAAAACCCATTGGAGTTCAATGGTAATACACTAGATGATGCAGAAAAATAAGTAGGGACTTGGAGTGTGAATTAAGTCTACAGAAGGCAGGACTTTGGAATAGAATAAAATGAAGACTGAAGCATATAGATTGTATGTGAATTACACTTTATTGCATTTACCTTAAAGGATATAACTCTCAACAAAAATGACAAGGTAGCATTAATTAGCAGATGCTCCATGACAACAGCTTCTCAAGTTTCTTCTGCTTCCTTCCAGGAAGACGTGCTTGATCCTTGGCTATGTCCTCAGCCTCATGAGCGCCTGCAATGCTGTAGGAAGTACCAATCATGATCTTGAACTTTTTGGACCTCAGTCATGCCACCCTAAAATTTCAGAATTATTATTGAAATGATTGCAGAAACCTGCTTGGCAAACCTTGTCACCTAAATCTAACATTCAAATTTTACTTTCAGTTTCTTGCTCCATCACTGGTGCCACGTTGTGTCATTAGCCTCAAGTTATATAGCAGTAAATAGGCAACAAGCACATTCTTACTACACTATTTTTAATCTGTGTGGTGAAAGGTCTGAAAGCATGATAAACATGGCTATGCCACACCTCAGAGGCTAAGCCCCATCTTGGACCAAAGTCTGCCACCCATTCTGCTCATACCCTAGTCAGCATAGCTCAGAGTTTGGAAATGTACTGCTGAGGATGTTGTGTTCTATGGACTGTCTAGTAGGAGAGGGAGATGTATTCTAGCACTCATGTCTGCGAAAGAAATGGAGTTTCCTGAGAATGATGAGGAATTGTATATGTGAAGGAACAGAGGAATGACAGAATTGGCGCTGTATTCAAAGTTTCATAGACCCTTATTCCTTTTCCTAAATGTATTCACTGGGCCCTCTATTTTGTTAGGCTAACTTCTGCAATGTTAGATCTGCAATCCCCTGTGCTTCCTTCTCCTTTCTACTTGCTCATAATTTTTCTTTGTCCCCTCTCACTTTCATTCAATTCCAAACACACATCACTAAGGAAGGCTTTGTAAAGCAGGAGTCACTGAGGTTAGTGCAGATTGTTGACTACGTTATTGCATGTTCAGCTATGTACAAACATGCTTGGATAGGTTGGGCGGAAGTGGGGGGTGGTGCGGTGTTCCAACAGAGCTTTATTTTCATAAAGGGTCAAGGAACCACTGCTGAAAAGTAGTTATCCTAACAGATAACTGTTAGGGGATCTGAAGTCTGGCCAAAGAACAAGGGACTGTGTCAAGTGTAGAAGCCATCTTTAGTTCAGCAGAAGTTTTGCCACTTAGCCATCCTTTAGCCTTTGGTCACACATAATGTATATGAGACACTGGCAATTTTTTTTTTTTTTTTTTTTTTTTGTGGGACTCCTGTCTATAAAAACAATTATTTAAAAAATGTATTGCAAAATGTATTGCCTCCTGTGAGGTGTAGTGATTTATCTTGATTGGTGAAGATCTAGAGAAGCACTTAGGTGTTTGCATATTGTCCAGTCACTGCACAAGAAGATTCCTTGCAGTGTTAAGGCATTGTCTCTTCCCATTCAAATCCAGGAACACTTTCTTTATATTCTTTATAGTCCACTTCTTGTCAATTTTATATCTCCCACTGTGAGAAAAAGGTAGCAGTGCTGTGATGACTCACTCGGCCATGACTCTTCAGGACTCAGTTGTACAGAAACAGTATAGATCTTGCTTCTGCAATTCTCTAATACAATTTATTTAATGTTGATTACCTCATTACTCATGATAGTGTATCATCTTTCTTGCTGTCCTTGAAGAGTGGTGTCCAGTGAATCTTTCAAAGATTGATACTGAGCTTCATTGTTGATGAACAAAAATGCAGATCTCACCCAGAGCATGCAGGAACATGTGAGCAATAATTCATTTACTCATCATGTTAAATTTATCATTCAGAAAACAGATCTTCAAGCCATGTCTTCTCTTGACCTTTGTAGGCTATAATCACTACACTCCTAGAATGTGATCTCTTTCAGTATTGACTGCATCCCTGCCTTCCACACACTTTCACCAGTGGGAAGGATGGAGATGTCATCTGGGCAGAGGGAGAAGAGCGGTACCATTCAAAGTTCTGTCCCTCTTAAGATACGTTCTGTCAACCTAGGTGAGTATTTTAAGTCTCCAACATGACATCACTAAATGCAGAGTTAGGAAGAAATACATGCACTCTTGCAAGTTAGTATAAGCAGATTCAGTACACCACTGACTATTTGTGTTACCTAAAATTACCGGAAAATGCCATGGCCTGCCCAAGTTTCTGTCCAGGGACAGGGGAAGGACAATCCCCCAAATAGTGAATAAATATAAAAACAGCAGAAGAACAAAACAAAATGACTTTCTAATTTCTTACAAACCATAGTTGTTCAAGATAATAGTTACACATTTGAAAAAAGATGATTGTTTTATTGGAGTACCTTAAGATGTTTTGAACATATGGATTTTACAGCAGGGCAGTTCAAGAGGCATGAGGAATATTTCTTATCTCTATCTGTTGGAGCACTGGAGTGTGAGCTGAAGCAGCCTAATCTTGACTTGCAGAAATGGGGAGGACATGATATACTGGAATTGTTCATGGAATTGGTTTGGCTGATTCTCATTGATTCTGCCATTTCTCCAGAAGCCAATTCTACAGCTGTTGAAACAGGGGAAGAGACAAATGACAGGTACTAAGTAGTATCTAGGAGGTTAATATTGAGCATATTTAAAATAATCTCTGGGACTTCTGGAATTTTCTAGAAGGAATCTTAAATGCTCTAGATTTTGTAACAGCTAATAAAAGAAATACTATAATGCTGATGGTGACAGTGGTGACCCTGATGTATCCCGGAAAACCTGGCTTTTATTGTTTATTCTGTTGTGTTTCATCGTTAATTCCTACTTTGTATTCTTTATTTTAAAAATTGTTTTTATTTTAGTGTAGGGACAATTAGTTACACATTTTAAATTCTTGGGACCTATAACATTCAATGAATGTGTTAGAAAGGTGATGGTAATGTCTAGACCAAACAAAAGAAGAATAGGAATCTTTTCAGGTAAGTAAAAAAGATAGTCTATCCTCTTTTAGAGTTTTTGTGCTCAGAGGTGAAATTTTCCCCTCACATAGCTAAAAAAAACCTCTAATTTGCATTATAAACTCCCTGCTACTTAGGTTCCTAAGGGGTGGACCATCTTGACCTTTTAATTATTAACGCCTTTCCTCAAATTACAATTATATTCTTAATCCCTGTCCTGCTAACTGGCAATTTTCTAATAGAGTTTTCAATTTTCTGTATTTCATTAATTGCAACTTGTGTATCATATAATGACAGAATCTTCAGAACAGCACCTTGCTAACTGGAAAGGTTGTGAAATGCTAATGAGCTCTTTTAAATGGCTAACTCCTTAAAAGACTTTCCAGATTCCTTATTTTCTTTAATATTTCTTTATATTTTTAGACATTCTTCCTTGAAAAGTATTCTTCGAGATTATTTTAAATATTCATGAAAAGAAATTAACATATTTGATGGCCTTCTGTATGTTGAACATGCTCACATAATTGCTGTGTTTATTTCTTTCAACAAGCCCTGTGAGTAAGGCATTCCTACCTCTCTACAGTAAAGGGAAACAAGGATAAAAAAACAATGTTATTGGCTCAAGGTCAATGGTGGAGCAACGATTTAAGTTCAAGTTTTCCATCTTCAAATCTTGTGTTCTTTCTTTTGTAGAACTACAAGGGCTATGTAAAAGGTTTACTGTGGAAAAAAAATTGAAAAACACGGCCACTAAGTAGCAATGGAACGCTAAGGTGCCAGTATTATCTGTCTTCATCATTATTGTCTTATTTCACTTCTCTTCATTATTCTACTTACTTCTTGCCTTTATTCCTTTAATCAGACTGAACATTGTTTATTTTTTTTCTTTTTCTAATTTGTCAACTAATATGCTGAAATTATGTAACAATCATTCAATTATTCACATAAAATGATCTATAATGGTCCAATTTACCAGTTCCCTTTCTATCTCCACTGGATTTTTCACAATTTGAATTTAAACATAATGGAAACACCACTTGTGAATGACTTTTGTGTCATGTTTAATTTTTCCAATGAATTGCTCAAGATGCCCCTTCTACTGTTCAGCAGAATATTCTGTAGCTTTTTTTAAACCGCCATTGCACTCCTCCCCCAAATTTCCCAAGGCTTCTGAGGTTTACTGAATTCTTAGAGGTTAGACCCATTTACAAATGGAAGGTGAAATGAGAACTGAAGTCTAATCTGGCTATTAGAGGCCATTGCATCTGCCTCTGTCTCAGTATTGTTGTTTTAGGCTGTTTCCACAAATCAGATGGCACTACTTCCCCAGATTCTGAATGTTCTACATCTGGGCACAAGATTACAGTTCTTTCATTGTACCATCTCACGCTCAGTCATTGTTACTTAAGCAGACCACCATGTTGTGGGACTGGTGGGGATGAGCTTACAGGCTCAGTTGTCAGTGTAAGAACTTTCCCTCTCCTATGACCTTCCAGAGGAGGAACTGCTCAGATCACCAGCTGCTTCAGGTTACCAGCCCACACCTGTCTGTCTCACCTCTGATAACCCTGGTATGTTTTCCTGCCACTAGGACTGATTATTAGAGTTTCTATAAATAGGCATGGTATAACATCTCAGAATATTGACAATAACAGTTATTTTTCAAGATTTTTATTAAAGGTGCTAATTATTTCATATTACTTGTTATAGTTTTAGGAAGTAGTTATTAAAATTATGTTTTTAATTTCTTGGTCATCTGTCATCGAGAAAGTAGTTATAATTTAAAGGCATGAAAGTTTCTTCTAGCTTAGGTGTCATACTTTGGTCATATCTTTTAGCAAATTTAGGTTTATGATCTTCATCTGTGAAATGAAGGAATTGGATCAAAATAGCACAATCTAGTTTAGGTTCCTTTGCTGGCATATATCGCTTCTACAGTAAAAATCATCTTATCATCTTATGTGTTGCATAAAACATAATATAAAATTTATAAAAAGGCCAATATGTGATTACAGATCATATTCTTAGTAGTATTACCAAAAGTCCCATTTCCTTAGGACAGCCCTGGATTTTATATATTCTCCTGGGATGGAGAATATATAAAATCCATTCTCCTTTCCATTCTCAAAACTGTTCTAGTTTGGATGATAAATTATATGGTTATCTTAATTAATTGTTTAAATATAATCTTAATGATTACTATATAGAATACATTTTAACTTTTCCCACTTAAGAAGTAACATTTGCTAATCAATTTTAAAATTGTATTAAAAAAATAAAAGATCTGAAAGGTAAAATGATATCTATAATATTTAGTTGGGGACTAAATGTATAATAAAATATAGATATAAATGTAACTTATTGTGGTAACATCAACAAAACTGCTTATTTTATGTTTGGATTTCTTGCATTTTACTTTTAAAACATGAGTGTTTTATTGAAATAGTTTTATATTTTGTTCCTAAAATATGGGTTCAGAGAAAAGATTTAAGTGGTCATTTTCCTAGTCTGTGCTCAAATAAAACATTTTGTTATGGATAATATTTAATCCCATTAGACAAAAAACCTAAATTCCATATGATTGGCAAAAGTTTCCCTTTTAACACACTAAAAGTAGAACTAGAGAGAGCGTGACATGCTGTATAAATATTTTGATTAATTCAATGCAACTGGTAGGTTTGGTTAAAGAAACTCTTAAGGGAATTTATGGAATTATCTCTTTTATGTTTCATATAAATTTGTATTTCAACATCAGTGTTCTTTTGCTTCCTGTCTTTAACCAATGATCCACCACAGATATAAATTAAACAATGAATAAGAACAAAAACAATTTAAAACTGCGTAATGGTCCAAACCACCATGGATGGTGTTCTGACGATGATACACGAGGTGAGGTCTGACTCATGAGCCACTGTCCATGATGACTTGACATTCTCAAAAGGAAGTCCCAAATGTTCTCACTGCATGCTGCTGCAGGCCCTCATGGCAGGGCATCCACACCACTGGCTCAGGTGCTGGTTGCTCCAGAATCTCTCTTCAGCTGGCCTTTTGCTACTGAACTGTCTCTGTGAGAGCATCACTGCAGGCACAGTTTTCTCCAACCATAATTGCTGCTGCCAAAGCCACTTTGGACTTGGGAAAGGGTAAACAACTCCACTAGACCTGTGCACTCCAGCAGGGGCGGCCCCTTTTCTTTAATTTCTCTTAGTAAAGGAGAGGCCAGGAACTGCATTTCATCATTTTAAGATTTTTAGGATTTGGAGCATTTTAAAACAGATTATTTGAGGATAATAGAAGGGAAGTGCAACCTACACTAAACATCTGAAAATTGCTGCCTCTGTTCCAAATCCCTTGGGGGTTCCTCATCAGGCAGGTCCTTACTTTATTCTTGGTTATAAGGGCAGCTCACCCCATGCCCAGTCACTAGCACTGACTGTTGCAATACTGAGGCTTCAGTGCTCATTAAGATGAGTCCCTCACCTAGAAAAGGGAGAGATTCTCTTTGTCCTTGGGAACTGAGATATATTTCCTAAGCCCTCCTTTCTTGTCTCAGGATTTAATTCCTTGTGGGATAATTGATAACAGGAACATAAATTTTATTTTAGGGAAACTTTACTTCCACCCATTGCAGTATATAAAGATCCTGTGGCTGTGCATTGGTTTCCCAGTGTCAGAGGAGTGTGGTTTTAAATAACACCACTTATGAGATGCTAAAAATTCAGTCCCGATGGGACTTGTTCAAACTCAGTTCAGTTTCTGGTCACGAAAAAATCAATCTGTTTCAAGATCTAGTCTTGCCCATGAAAACTTTAATAGTGGTAGATATCTAGAACATGAGTTAATCACCATCCAAACATTTCAGTTTTTCATTGTTATATTGCCAGAAACCATTCTGGCTATATATATTTTTAAAAGAAGCCATTTGCATGTCCTTTTGTGTAGAATATAAATTTGGTTAAAATTGGATGACATTTACTTTAATTATCTTCAAAGTATGATGAATTTTTCATGTGTGGAATGTGTGGTCTGATAATTTTTTAGGAAACAACAGTCCACTGGAGAGCGTAGAATCTTAGAATTCATCTACTTTATTCTCCTCCTGGTACTCTTCTTTCTTCTATAACATTCCAGCCGAGATGAGGTCTGAGCTGTGCTGCTCAAGGTGGTCCCATGTGAATATAGATGCAGAGACCATGTAAGGGTAGCAGAGGAAACTGTGAGCCCAGGGAAAGAAGATAAACTTGTGGATATATGTGCAGTGAGCAATTTTAAGTAGATTGCACTAACCAATTCGTGATCTGTAACTCCTTTGTTAATGAAAAGAATGGACATCCATGTCAAACTTCCATTTCAGAAAGCAGAGGTCAAAATAATGAGTCCCGGGGAATTCAAACCTGTGTTAAGAAAATGTGTAGAGCTGGGCGCGGTGGCTCACACCTGTAATCCCAGCACTCTGGGAGGCTGAGGCGGGCAGATCACAAGGTCAAGAGATGGAGACCATCCTGGCCAACACAGTGAAACCCCATCTCTACTAAAAATACAAAAATTAGCCAGGCGTGGTGGTGCACGCCTGTAATCCCAGCTACTGAGGAGGCTGAGGCAGGAGAATTGCTTGAACCTGGGAGGCGGAGATACACTGAGCTGAGATCATGTGCCACTACACTGTAGCCTGGGCGACAGAGGGAGACTCTGTCTCAAAAATAAACAAATAAATAAAACAAAACAAAAAAGAAAACACAAAAAATACACACACACAAAAACAAACAAACAAAACACAAAAAAGAAAATGTGTAGAAAACTTAGGGCTGAAGGAGAATATAAATATGTTGGATCTAGGAAAAAGATCCAAAAGACGCAGTTTAGGCTGGGGAGGGACAGGGGTGGGAGTTATAGAATGAGAGTGAAGTGTTTCAGCTAGACCAGCCCCCAGTGTATCACCCATCAGAGAAGCAGAAGGCCAATGGGATTCAGGAGAATGTGCAATTCTGGGGGCTCCACTCCCTAAAATATCTCTGTGCTTGCTTATGTTTCACAGTTTTCAGCAGGAAACATTTTCCATGACATGAGATAAAGAATGTGAAATCAAAGTGTGGAATTGATTGTCCTGTTAGTCAAATGGTTTATGAAACTATTTTAGACTACTGTTATCTCTTTCACCTGGATTACAGTAACAACCTCCTAGTTGGTTTCCTAACTGGCCTGAATGATTTTATTGGAGAATGATGTTTATTCATGTTTTTCCTAATGAACCCTTTAACTTTCCTCCAGTTGCCCTTAAGATTGAGTTCAAGCCCTTGGCACGGCTGACAGCACTCAGTGAGATATGGCCCTGGTCTCCTAATCCAATCCCATCTTTTCCTCTGCCCCTCTTCCACCAACTTCTTTCAGTTCTTTGAACAGGAAACCCTTTGTTTTTACTCCTTTACATCAGTTGCTCCCTTAAGAACTCTTCCTCATTCCCTACCCTGCCCTATTTTAGGTTTCAGCTTAGAGTAATTTTCTCCAGGAGGTTTCCTGCTGGCCTCCCCAATGGAAGTTAGAGGTGGCCAAGACATGCTGTTCTCATCATAGCCCTTATAGCACTGTATTGCAAAAGCCATTTCAGTTGTCTACGTCTTCTGCTAGGTTGGGGGTTTCTTGGTCTTTCTTGTTTACCATTGTATCCCCACAGCTAGCATAGTTCTAGCTTGGATTAGGTGCTCAATAAAAACCTGATGAATGGTCAGACAGATGAATGAGAGAAGGTTTTCCTTTTCTGACAAGAGAAGGTGGTGAATGGAATAGTTGGAAAAAAATGTAGTGGCTAAAAATAAAGCAAACAAACTTTTTCTTGCCTTTGACCAGCTATATTTTCTTAAAATAAGGAAAAAAACAAAACAAAACACTGAGAAAAGTGTTTGCTGATTGGTTAGTTAAGTTTGCCACCAATGAAATCTTACTGCGGTGTACCTGTTGCTTCTGTTTTCTTTTCTATTAATACCATGGGCTTTTTTTTCCACAAAGGAATTTGTTATAAAAGAACATTATTTCAAGGTATCACTGTATAGAACCTGACGTGACACGTATTTGTAAATGGTAACATTCAGTGAATATAATCACTTAATTTCCAGAGTAGATAACATACATATGTATTGAAACCTAGAGGCCTGGGGTTTGGTCTTGTTTATATCATTATCTATGTAACTAGCATTAGGACATTAAACTTTCTATATTTAATTGCATTTAAGTAAATGCATCATCTTTAAAATGAGCTGATACCTTTTCTGATATCTCATGTTAAGATATAATGAAATGACTCATATAACAATACTGCAAGCAACTCTGTAAAACATAGGTACCAAGAAGTATGATAGGAAGGGTAATGGCCCAGAAGCTAGGTTGCCAGTAGCTACTCCCGTTTATACTGATAATTATCTACTTTATTGTCCCCTTATCAAACAAAATAAAACATAAGAAGGTTATGCAGATTGTTTTTTTGAGATTCCTTTTAGCCTTTATCTTTTTTAAAATTATTATTATACCTTAAGTTTTGGGATACATGTGCAGAACATGCAGGTTTCTTAGATAGGTATACATGTGCCATGGTGATTTGCTGCACCCATCAACCCACCACCTACATTAGGTATTTCTCCTAATACTATCCTTCCCCTAGCCCCCCACCCCATGACAGGCCCTGGTGTGTGATGTTCCCCTCCCTGTGTCCATGTGTTCTCATTGTTCAGCTCCCACTTATGAGTGGGAACATACAGTGTTTGGTTTTCTGTCCTTGTGTTTGCTGAGAATGATGGTTTCTAGCTGCATCCATGTCCCTGCAAAGGACACGACTCATCCTTTTTTTTGGCTGCATAGTATTCCATGGTGTATATGTTCCACATTTTCTTTATGCAGTCTATCATTGATAGGCATTTGGGTTGGTTCCATGTCTTTGCTGTTGTGAACAGTGCTGCAATAAAAATATATGTGCATGTGTCTTTGTAGTAGAATGATTTATAATCCTTTGGGTATGTACCCCATAATGGGATTGCTGGGTCAAATGGTATTTTTGGTTCTAGATCTTTGAGGAATCGCCACACTGTCTTCCACAATGGTTGAACTAATTTACACTCCTATCAACAGTGTAAAAGTGTTCCTATTTCTCCACATCCTCTCCAGCATCTGTTGTTTCCTGACTTTTTAATGATTGCCATTCTAACTGGCATGGGATGGTATCTCATTGTGGTTTTGATTTGCATCTCTCTAATAACCAGTGATGACAGCCTTTATCATTCTAGGAAACGGAATAAGTACTATATTCTGTACCTAATCCTATTAAATTTCTTAGAGAATGTATTGCTGTTTAATCCATCCTTGCCTTTCATGGGTTGCTGTAGTTCAGTGGCTGTTGTAGGGAATTTGCCTTCCTTCTTTTTCTATCCCAGTTATTTTGTGATTTTTTCCAGATGTGTATGTTCACCATTGATATATCTACACATTGTCTTAGAACGTTTAAAATCTACCCAGGAACCTATACTAGCTAAAAGCTCTTTGAGTGTCTCTTCACAGCTATACAAGATGTGTTTAGTAATTGTGTTCTGTGGAGCTCAGCAGCTGTTATGTTACCTGAAGTATTTTTTCTTCTTTCTTGGCTTTTAAGTTGATGTTTGGAAGTCTTCCCAAGTGTTCAGCCTGAAGGAGAGACAGTTTTCTTTTCCCCCTGCTAATGCTAAACACACAAATAAACAAAACAAAACAAAATTCCAATTAAACAGTCTGGGAGATTCTAGTTGAATGGTGGATATTAGCATCTTTCAAAGCTAGACCACCTGCCGCTAGACAATTTGTGGCTTTCTATTCTTAAGTAATACAAGGAATAGATGTCTGGCAAAACAAAAAAGAATGTAGAAAGTAGGGATGAAACATGATTCCTTTTCAGGGAGGAAAATCACTTCATTCAAGTACCAGCTTAGTTTCATTGCTGCATTTGAACCTCCAAGGAGAGAAATGTGGAGCAGTTGATCCACAGTTGTACCTTCCATTGTTGGTTTATTAAATGGGCTTTTCTGGGCGTGTGTGTAATTTCATTCAGACCGTTGATCACTACTTGGAGTATTCTTAGCTTTCTACAAATTGACAAACATAGCGGTAGGGAAATCTATGTGGAAATTCTGTTTTTCAAAGGTTTGGCAGTTTCTCTTCAATGAGTCCTCAGGATATCTCAGGTTTCACTAATTTGTGTTTAACTAGATTGGAAAAATTCGGGCAGTAAGCGACAAGAACGTTCTGCCCCGTAAGTTGGAGAAAACCATCACCCAGGCACTCAACAAAACCTCTTCCAAATACATGATATAATACATTCACTCCAGAACAGGGTATGAGCCCTAAAGGATGATTCAGACATGGAAACAAAAGTTGCTGTTAGAAGATAAAAAGAATTATCAGTGGATGTGTTTTTGCTTGCTGCTTTGACATTGCTGTGGCAGGCAAGAGCAAAGGAAGAAACGACGCGCTGAGCTGATGAAAACAAATTCCAGAAGCATTTATGACCAAGTTGTGGTTAGAGGAACAGAATGAAACATAATTTTTCAAAGTTTCCAGAAGGGCTTGTGCATGCTGAAACATAACCAGAAACAATATAACATGCTACAGGAGGAATCAGTGACAAAAGCAACATTCCCCACATAGACCTTGTTATTTACAAAGAGCTGTAAGAATGAAGGACTTTGAAGCCTTTAAGATGAACAATGTTGTTACAGGAAAGGGGTCCTGATTCAGACCCCCAGAGAGGGTTCTTGGATGTTGCGTAAGGAAGAATTCAGGGAGATCCCACAGAGTAAAGTGAAAGCAAGTTTATTAAGAAAGTAGAGGAATAAAAGAATGGCTACTCCATAGACAGAACAGCCCCGAGGGCTGCTGGTTGCCCATTTTTGCGGTTATTTCTGGATGATATGATAAACAAGGGGTGGATTATTCATGACTCCCCTTTTTAGACCAGATGGGATAACTTCCTGTCATTGCCATGGCATTTATAAACTGTCATGGTACTGGTGGGAGTGTAGCAGTGAGGACAACCAGAGATCACTCTGTTTGCCGTCTTGGTTTTGGTGGGTTTTGGCTGGCTTCTTTACTGCAAACTGTTTTATCAGCAACATCTTTATGACCTGTATCTTGTGCTGATTTCCTATCTCATCCTATGACCTAGAGTGCCTTAACCTTCTGGGAACACAGCCCAGTAGGTCTCAGCCTTATTTTACACAGCTCCTATTCCAGATGGGGTGGCTCTGCTTCACATGCCTCTGACAATGTCATATATGGAGTCAGTACAGCTTCAGGATTAAGAAGCTAGACTCCAGAGTCAGACAGACATGGCTGATATCAAATCTTGCTTCCACTGACCTTGCCCAACTCACTTGACAATTTTGCGCCACAATTTTCTTGTTAGTAAAATGTAATAATGATTTGCCCTTTATCATAGCGTCGATTTGAGGAATTAGGAAATGCTTGTAAGACATTGGTAAGTACTCATTAGTGTGTGTCAACAAATTATGTCTATTATTGCTATTGTTATTAACAAGATATTCTGGCTGTGGACTCCATGTAGTTTCAGAACATTTGGTCACAGACTGAACATATCCAAAACTATAGTCTGTTAAAGCCTAGAACTGGGTTAGAGATTGCATTTTCCAAAGAATTTAAACATTGCAGGTTGTACTTTCCAAAGATGACTGCCGCAATAGTTCCTATCCAACATGCTATGTGATAATGTGACCTTGCCACTCCTCCCATGAAGAGGTGGCGTTTATGTTTTCTCCCCTTTGAAACTGGGTAGGCTTGTGACTGCTTCAACCAATAGAGTATGGTAGGAGTGACACTATGCGACTTCAGAGGCCAGGTCCAAAAATGCTTTAACTTGTTGCGCTGAAATACTCCTTCTGGGAGTCCTATCCGATTCCCCTGGGGCTGCCATGCTATGAAGAAGCCAACCCACACAGACAAGCCACAGATGGGTGCTCTGCTTAGCAGTCTTAAACTTTGAGCCTTTCCTTCTCAAACACCAGTTATGAGTAAGTCTTCAGATAATTCCAGGTCCAGAAATTCATGATTAGTCTTCTCATCTGAGACCCCAGACCTCATGGCAGAGAGAAGCCAGACCTAATGTCTCCTTTCCAATTCCCCATCAATCCTTGAACATAATAAAATGCTTCTTTGAAGCCACTAAGCTTTCAGGTAATTTGTTATATAGCAAAGATAACTGGGATAGAAATTCTCCCTGGTCTGGCCAGTTCTCCCATCTATGGATTTTCCAACTTTTCTCAATCAAGTAATTAGCATTTACCATGGCCTTTTAATGCAAGTCACTGTGCTAGAACAGGGATAAGCCAACATAGTTAAACAGAAATATACACAAGGATAAAGAATACTTAGGAATCCTATAGTAAGGACTGTGTAGCATCAAGTAATGCAGGCATGACCATGGCGTAAACTTAAAAGAGGCTGAGACAATCTGGGAAGGCTTAATGGTAAAGAGGCTTGCATAGGGCCTTTGATAGGTGGTACTTGGATAAATAGAAAAGGGAGAAAATGAATTCCTGACAACGTATGAGAAAATGTTTTGGAAAAAAAGAATTTGGGCATTGCATCTTATAATTAATCTGTTAAAGTCATATTTGTCTTGCAAAATAGTATTTACAAGAAAGAATGCTTTTAGATATGTTTCTAATTCTAAGAGAATTTACTTAGTACTTTGTAGAGGTTGAGTTATGTCGGTAGTATCTTAAATTGGACTAATTTCCACAGGATTGATCAGCAAACTTTGCCTCCTATGTAAACATAATTTACAACTTTATTAGAAAACACAGAATTTTCTTTTGTTTTCTTTTTTTTTTTTTTCTTTTAAATGGAGTCTTGCGCTGTCGCCCAGGCTGGAGTGCAGTGGTGCGATCTCGGCTCACTGCAAGTTCCTCCTCCTGGGTTCACACCATTTTCCTGCCTCAGCCTCCAGAGCAGCTGCGACCACACTTTTTTTGTTTTATTATACTTTAAGTTCTGGTGTATATGTGCAGAACGTGCAGATTTGTTACACAGGTATACACATGCTATGGTGATTTGCTGCACCCATCAACCCATCATCTACATTAGGTATTTCTCCTAATGCTATCCCTCCCCTAACCCCCAAGCCCCTGACAAGCCCCAGTGTGGGATGTTCCCCTCCCTGTGTCCATGTGTTCTCATTGTTCAATTCCCACTTATGAGTGAGAACGTGTGGTGTTTGGTTTTCTGTTCCTGTGTTAGTTTGCTGAGAATGATGGTTTCCAGTTTCATCCATGTCCCTGCAAAGGACATGAACTCATCCTTTTTTATGGCTGCCTAGTATTCCATGGTGTATATGTGCCATGTTTTCTTTATGCAGTCTATCATTGATGGACATTTGAGTTGGTTCCATGTCTTTACTATTGTGAACAGTGCTGCAATAAAAATATGTGTGCATGTGTCTTTATAGTAGAATGATTTATAATCCTTTGGGTATGTGCCCCATAATGGGATTGCTGTGTCAAATGGTAATTCTGGTTCTAGATCCTTGAGGAATTGCCACACTGTCTTCCACAATGGTTGAACTGATTTACACTCACACCAACAGTGTAAAAGCGTTCCTATCTCTCCACATCCTCTCCAGCATCTGCTGTTTCCTGACATTTTAATGATCACCATTCTAACTGGCATGAGATGGTATCTCATTACGGTTTTGATTTGCATTTCTCAAATGACCAGTGATGATGAGGTTTTTTTCACATGTTTGTTGGCCGCATAAATATCTTCTTTTGAAAAGTGTCTGCTCATATCCTTTGCCCACTTTTTGATGGGGTTGTTATTTTCTTGTAAATTTGTTTAAGTTCTTTGTGGATTCTAGATATTAGCCCTTTGTCAGATGGATAGATGGCAAAAATTTTCTCCTATTCTGTGGGTTACCTGTTCACTCTGATGATAGTTTATTTTGCTGTGCAGAAGCTCTTTAGTTTAATTAGATCCCATTGATCAATTATGGCTTTTGTTGCCATTGATTTTGGTGTTTTAGTCTTGAAGTCTTTGCCCATGCCTATGTCCTGAATGGTATTGCCTATGTTTTCTTCTAGGGCTTTTTTGGTTTTAGGTCTTAGGTTTATATCTTTAATCCATCTTGAGTTAAATTTTTGTATAAGGTATGAGAAAGGGGTTCAGTTTCAGTTTTCTTCCTACGCTAGCCAGTTTTCCCAACACCATTTATGAAATAGGGAATCCTTTCCCCATTTCTTGTTTTTGTCAGGTTTGTCAAAGATCAGATGGTTGTAGATGTGTGGTATTATTTCTGAAGCCTCTGTTCTAGAACACACAGAATTTTCAACTAATTCCAACAAATATAATGTCTTGTAATAGACATTCATCATCTCAAAGTTACACATCAGTAGTCTTTAGAACTGTTAAATCACAGAATTCATGAGAAAACTCTTTGCCCCTTTTAGGAAATATATTTAGATAAATATTCAAATTTTAATGACAAGATGTAGCATAGATATAGCTATAACTTACATTTTATAAGTAACATATAAATATTCACAAAACATCTTCCTTTTAAAAAAACAAAAACAAAAAGTAATGGCTAAACCAAGCTTTTGCGTTCTGAAGGTCCCGTGACAACTTTTCAGTAAGTACCATAGAAATGCGTGGACTTGTTTTTTTTTTTTTTTTTTTAAGGTGGAGTTTCGCTCTAGTCACCAAGGCTGCAGTGCAATGGCATAATCTCGGCTCACTGCAACCTCTGCCTCCTGGGTTCAAGTGATTCTCCTGCCTCAGTCTCCCCAGTAGCTGTGACTATGGGTGTATAACACTACGCCTGGATAATTTTTTTGTATTTTTGGTAGAGACGCGGTTTCACCATTTTGGCCAGGCTGGTCTTGAACTCCTGACCTGTGGTGATCCACCCACCTCAGCCTCCCAAAGTGCTGGGATTACAGTTGTGTGCCACCACGCCTGGCCTGGGCTTGCATTTTAGCTATAATTTAAAATTTTCTGCAATCTGTTTGAACATAATTAGTGGCTGGAGTGCATCACTTCTTAAATAGTGAATTCTGCTGAATAGCTCAACTTCCTGCTTTCGCTTACATTGGGGCATCCTATCTCCCTTTAAGTCCTCCCTTTTGACTTTAGTCCTTCTCTTTGGGTAGCATCGAATAAGGACTCGCTCTCTTGTGTGACAAGCATTCAGTTGCTTGAGGGCAGCACCTATACCACCTCTGTGCCTTCTCTTTTGGTTAACAATTCCGTGTCTTCTCATATGACCATCTTTCCAGACCTTCTTTGTCTTGATTGCTATCTTTTAAATTGTTTCCAGAATGTCATTCTTAAAATGTTGCCTAGAACAAATGAATGCTCTAGCTGTTGATAATTGCCTTGATCATCAGATAGTAAATATTTAGCTTGATCTAAGTCTAACCATTGGGAAATGATTCCTTTTATATTTTTTTTAATTTTGGAAAAAGTGTTTTATGACAATTTGGTGACATGAAAATGTGCTTCAGCTTGGATTCTGTGAGAATATCCCAAAATATATTGGAAATTCATAATCTCTGTATCCAAAGGAATCTTTGAAACTTTGGCATCATCCTAGATATTAGGTAGATTTTGTGGGAGGATTTTGGTTGAAATGAGTCACTTACGTCCTCTTTAATCTAGAACTTTCTTTTTCAAGTAATCTAGAGTCTCTATTATGTGTGTGTGATATATGTTATACCTGGATCTGCCAACAGACAGACAGGCCAAGATAGGCCTGCAGTATTATCTTTGGTTATTCCAATGCCATAGCCACTAGCCCCATATGGCCATTTAAGTTTGAAGTTAAAAAATTTTAAATAAAATTCAAGTAAAAATTTAGTTCCTTCATTGCACCAGCCACATTTACGTGCTCAGCAGTCACATGTGGCTAGTGACTGCTATATTGGTCAGCACAGATATAGATCATTTCCTTCATTGCTGAAAATCCCATTCCTGCCACCTAGATAAAAATGTAGAAAATGTGAAAATTTCTGAATATTTAAAATGGAAAATAATATGATAAAAATGGATATTGGCATAGGCATTAAAAACATTAACTATTTTATTATTTTGTGTAATGCCTAGTTCAATGTTTTACAAGGAAAGCCTATTGAATAAGAATTTAGGCTTTGTAGACAGGCTACCTGAGTTCAGGTTCTACCTTCACCATTTTCAGTGTGATCTTAACCTAGGCTTTGTTTCCTTAACTGTAAAATAGTTTTAGTGAATTTCTTAAGGTGATCATTAAGCCCAAATGAAATAATGCTTATAAAAGTATTTAACACAATGTCTGACACATGTAAGTTGTTAATATAAACATGAGGCATCATTGCAATTATTTAGAGAAATGTAATTATTAGCTCCAAAGTACTAATTGCAGAATGTGTGCATAAACTCCAACACAATATAACACCTTATTAAATAAATTGGACTTGTTAAAAAGCAAGCAGACTTTGGGAGGCCGAGACGGGCGGATCACGAGGTCAGGAGATCGAGACCATCCTGGCTAACATGGTGAAACCCCGTCTCTATTAAAAATACAAAAAATTAGCCGGGCGAGGTGGCGGGCGCCTGTAGTCCCAGCTACTCGGGAGGCTGAGGCAGGAGAATGGCGTGAACCCGGGAGGCGGAGCTTGCAGTGAGCTGAGATCCGGCTACTGCACTTCAGCCCGGGCGACAGAGCGAGACTCCGTCTCAAAAAAAAAAAAAAGCAAGCAGAAAGCACCTTTATTCTTTTTCATTCCTATCACTTTAAACCCATTCTGCTGAATTCTTCTTCCTTTCCATTAGGTGAAATTTCGGGCAGACTCCAGAGCTTTTCATGTATAGTCAGTCTCATTTCCAAGTAATAAAACAAGGGTATGTGGGGCTTGGATAAATAGCAAAGGAATAAGAAAGAATCCTTGTAAAATATACAAGCTTTAAAATATAGTTCAATATGCATGCTGTCAAATCTCATCTCATTCATCCGATCGCAGTTCTGGCTAAAACTCTGCAATGGAAAGGTGGGCTTGGTGGCCTCTTTTATTCTTCTTCCTAGTTTTTGCGCTCCTTCCTCATTGCCTCTGGATTCCCTGGGATTGGAGAGGGAAAAGATAGATGGGAAAAATTCAGACATTGAAAAGGTTTTCTCTAGCTCTCTTGGTTCTCCACCTCTGCCAAGGCAGATATGACAAAACTGGTTCATGGTGAGATTTTATGAGTTATTAGAAGAGCCCACAGCTGTGGGTTTTCTCGCTGCAGGTCCCTGACACAGGTGATGCCTCCTACAATTGGCCATTCAGTTTCTTTCTCAGCCTCTCACTTCCAGTGGCCCATGCTCCTCAGATTTTTTTAAAATTTTATTTTAGATAGAGTCTCACTCTGTCACCCAGGTTGGAGTGCAGTGGCATGATCTTGGCTCACTGCAGTCTCTGCCTCCCGGGTTCAAGCAATTCTCCTGCCTCAGCCTCCCAGGTAGCTGGGATTACAGGCATGCACCACCATGACTGGCTAATTTTTGTATTTTTGGTAGAAATGGGGTTTCACCATGTTGGTCAGGCTGCTCTCAAACTCCTGACCTCAAGTGATCCGCCCCCTTTGGCCTCCCAAAGTGATGAGATTATAGGTGTGAGCCACTGCACCCGGCCTGCTCCTCATATTCTCTCTTGGTATCACTTCATCCTTCAAGGTGGGCCTCTTATTCAGGGTCCCTACAAATATGATTAAAGGTCAGCTCCCTTCTATGGAATCCATACGTGGTTCTCAGAATACAATTTTTTCCCACCATTGGTGAGAGTACAATTAACTTCCATTGTAGCCCTCCTTTTCTCACTCAGTTCTCAAGGGTGTTGAATCAGGCTCTCATATTTACATTGTTCAGGTTTAGTCAGATACTGCAGCCTGTGCCACCGAACTTCCAGGAGACACAAGGGTAGTGCTCCAGGTGGGTAGTGCTCCAGGTGGGTTTCTGAAGCCTTCCTCATTTGGTTTGGTTGGTAGGGGAGCAGAAGCACTTCCTTCTCCTACACTATTGTGTGTTGAGGGAATGCATAAACCACTGACAGGTCTCCAAGAACATCTTCACCACTCATGTTCTTAGAGGTGATGAACCAAAACTCCATCTTTGTGTGTGTCAGGGGCCCATATATCAAGATGTACAGGGTCTTAGTACTGGTTTGGGCATAATTATACTAAGTGTTTGGGCCTCTGCTAAAATTCTGAGACAATAAGAATACCAGTTTAATGGTCTATTACAGTTGTTTTCATGAAGCTTGTAAGATTGCTATTTAAGTGGACAAAGTGGGAAACAGTTTTCAGGGCTCCAGGGATCATCACTTTGTGCTCAGCATACAGCTGTCAACTAGTGATTTGGTGCATTTAGACAAGGAACAGGAGCAAAGGGCCTATTTCAAGAGGGCCATAGACACTGCCTTGTGATAAGTGGATGGCTAGAGGATTTCTTGATAAACTGAAGTCCTTTGCACATTTTTAGCTTTTTCCATGGCAACCTCTCTTTTACAGAAGCTACTCATGAACTCTGGCTTTTCATTTTCAGGGTTGGGCTGGACATTCATTTTTTCTTTTTTTTCTGAAACAGAGTCTCGCTCCATCACCCAGGCTGGAGTGCAGTGGAAACTCTCTGCAAACTCTGTCTCCGGGGTTCAAGCGATTCTCCTGCCTCAGCCACTGGAGTAGTTGGGACTACAGTTGCACGCTACCATGCCCGGGTAATTTTTGTAATTTTAATAGACACAGGGTTTCGCCATGTTGGCCAGGTTCGTCTCAAACTCCTGACCTCAAGTGATCCACCTGCCTTGGTCTCCCAGACTACTAGGATTACAGGTGTGAGCTACCGTGCCTGGCCTTGGACATTCATTTCTGATTCACTGATCACACTGTGTATTAAAAGAAATGTTGGTCCAGTGACAAAGAAAAATGACCTATTCTATTCCTCGCCATCACATAGCTGTTTGGAGTAAAGTGTTCCAAAGTAATGCTTTACTCTTCACTGTCTGTGAGAGTGATGCCAGACCCCACTGTCCTTGATTAACCATTTCTCATTTCTTAGAGATACAGAGTTAGGCGACCCTTCAAACTAATGACGTTCTGTTCACACATAAAATTACCACCCAGTTCTTGATCTGCTTTCTTAATGCCCTTCTGACTAGCTAGAAACACTTAGAATTGGGCATTAAGATTGAAGAATTTAATTATAATTATTTGAAAAACGTATAAAGAGAGATGGTAATTCTTTTTCTAGGTAGGAAGCCTGTTGGAAATGATGATGGTAAGCACACTAGTGATGAGAAAACAAGCCCAGAACATCCCTAGAAGCATATGGGAACATTTGGTATCTCCTACAACCCTCTGCTTCAAATAAATAACTAGCTTTTCTTGGACCTATGGATAAGACTGTTTTTAGGAATGAACTGGGGAGCAGCTATCTGAATAAGTGATTTAATGATGTTACCCTGTTGGTGTATATTCCCTGTCTGTTGACTCATGCCAAAGATGCCACTAATAAAGCTTTATTCTTTTGGTTCTTACTAAAATACAAAGTTCTCAGGATCTCAATTTCCTTACCTTTTAGTTTGATCATTTTAGAATAGATAATCTATAAAAGTGGCTTTAGTTCTGAGGTGTACATCTTTTTAAAGTACTCCTGGAATTACTTCAGGCTGTAATCAGTTAAAATGATCATTTAGTATATGTTTGTTATTGAATGAATGCATTTACATCTTACTGCAAATAAATTCTAGGTCCATACTTAAAATCAGGCTTTACTATAGAGAAAGGAAAGAGTCTATAAAAGATCTAATTCTTCTCCAGGAATCCAATAAATATATCTTGACAGATTATTTTGGATAAGACACCATTTCAGTACTAGATTGGTTAGTAGTAATACAAGTTGCAGGTGGTGTCTGCAACTTGGAGACTAAGAACAAAAAAGACAAGCTTAGGCCAGCACAGTAGTTCACGCCTATAATCCCAGCACTTTGGGAGGCTGAAGTGAGTGGATCACTTGAGGTCAGGAGTTCTAGACTACCCTGGCCAACATGGTGAAACCCCATCTCTACTAAAAATACAAAAATTAGCTGTACGTGGTTGTGCATACCTGTAATCTCAACTCCTGGGGAGGCTGAGGCAGGAGAATTGCTGGAACCTGGGAGGCAGAGGTTGCGTGATTTGAGATCATGCCACTGCACTCCAGCCTGGGTGACAGAGTGAGACGCCATTGCAAAAAAAAAAAAAAAGACAAGCTTTACCCACTTCATAGTTTTCTCGAACTCCTGACCTCAGGTGATTCACCTGCCTTAGCCTCCCAGAGTGCTGGGATTACAGGCATGTGCCACCACGCCTGGCCAAATAAATATGTGTGTTAATTAGCCTTGATATATATTAGCCTTATTTCTCTTTGATTATATTTAATACCTAAATCATCCATATTTGGTTGCATAATGTAGCCTGAATTAAAGGAAAGAGGAAATATGAAAAAAATAGCATCTATTGAGGGTTTAATATAGTGCTAATCACCTCATATAGACATTTTCATTTAATTGTCATAGTAACTCTATCAAATAGATACTATTATTACACCTTTTATAGATAACAAAACAGAGGCTCAAAGAAGTAATGTAACCTGCCCAAAGTTACATACCTAGAGCCAGTATTATGGGATTAGATGGTCTAACTCTAGAACCAATAGCTTAACTGTTACTCTAGAGGAAAATCATTCATTGGATGCATATCATATGAGCTGCATATGTTACCTAACTAACTCACACAGAGAGTCATTTCTCTTCAAGAAACTGCAGGTGATATTTACAGTTTCAAGAATAGTTTACATAAATTTTGAAAGACAGAGTTCCATTTGGCTTCTGAGCAAGGTAATCTTTTAATTTTGGAAGGCCTTTTCGGAAAGCAGTTCCCAGAGATGATCCTGCAGTGGCCCTGGTAAGATTAACCTGTGTTCAAATCTTGGTTCTGTTACTCAAATGTATGCAAATTTGGGCAGCATTCTATTTTATTCCTTTATCTATAAAATGGGACCAATGCAAGGAGGTGTGGTGATTAATAGAGTTAGTATGTATACTCAGTGGCCTATAAAAGCATGGTGCAAATAAGTAGTTTCATTAGTAGTATAGAGATAATCAAGAGATGCCATTGTCATATTTTCACTTCTTAGTACAATGACACATGTAGTTTGTAATATCTGGACTACCTTAGACAGGATTATCAGATCCTTGACCAAATGGATGCTTGATAAAAGTTTAAAATGAATTAAAAGATTGATCAAAGACCATAGATAGGCTGTTTCTGGAGAATACTAAGATCTAATCCTTCTCCAGCAATCCAATAAATATGTCTTGACAGATTATTTTGATAAGACACCATTTCGGTACTAGTTTGCTTAGTATTAATGCAGAGATGGCCTCTGCATCTTTGAAGAAGAACTAGCTCAGAAAATGTCTTTCCAGAGCTGAGATTTCATGGTTACCATCTCAAAAGCCTACTTCATTCTGGATTGTGCTCAGTCATCATTCTTTCCAGTTCACCCTCAGCTCCAACAGCTCACAGCAGCATTATTTCACAGTAGGCTTTCCATTGTGTGCCGACTGTTCTTGATCCTGGAGAAGAGCACTCTCCAGGACTTTTCCTAGTGTCCTAGCAATACAGGTCATCAAAACCAGGTCTGATTTTCCAAAGTCAATATTTAGGAATACTTTCTGCTCTTGTTCACTTCAAACATCTACCAGGTAACTCCAATGGTTGAAATTATTCCGTTTTCCTAGTAAGGAACCCTTTTGAGATTGGATATTTTGCAGAGGGTGTCTAAAGGAGACTCAACTAAGTTCCATAGCTGCTATGATTGTGAATAGTTATGAGACTATTGACATGAATCAGTGATGCATTCCCACAACCCTCCACTTCTTTATGGTTGAATTTCAGTGGGTGCCTGGGAGGCTCTTCTGCATCAAGAGATCCTGTGTCAGAGCCCTAGGATTTCTCATCAGTCAAAACACCTTCAAAGTTTGAACTAAATTCAAAAAAATTAAATGCTGCTTACTGGAACTATAATTGGTTATCATGTGTCTTCTCTGCAGTGATTCTTGACAGCTTTGAAGGACTTTATGTCATTACCTTCTGAGGCTTTGCAAACCAAATATATCATTTGTACAGAGCAATGCCAGGGCTTCGTAGCCTCAAACATTCAGAAGCAACTAACTGATACTAGACTCTTGACTTCTAGTACATAATGGATCATTATGCAATCTACAATGAAGCCCAGAGTGCAAAATATACATTTGAGCTTTTAAGATGAAAATTAGCCACACAGGTTTTCTAGAGAGAAAAGTATTTAGGATCTACTTATTGGCATCTCGGAGATGAATCCATCTGTTTGCTGAGTGCATTGATCTCCACTGTGGTACCTTGGCATTTGCTTCACATATTTCTTCTGATGTGCAAACCAAGCAGTAATAGCACAATGTTGATCTCCATCTTTTTTATACACCTAGGAGTGAACTCTTCCATTCATTTACCGTTTTGCAAGCCTGCAATTACAATACTTTGACATTTGGTAAAGTAAACGCTGCAGCAGAAATTATATGTTAATGGTTTCCCATGATTTAAATATTTAATATTCTATGTTTTCTATGCTTGAATGAGATTATATGAGAATATTCTATTTCTTTTAAAATCTTCGTGTAATAGTGAAAATTTCTTTTGTTATTGGCTAAGTTAGTTAATGTCTCATATATTTGACAAAGCCTAATTCTAAGAGTGGTGGAATCTTTGACACCTCTCCTTTATTTCCAACAGAGGCAATATTACATAGTAATTAAGAATGTGAACTCCATATTGGAGTTTGAATATGGGCTTTACCACTTAATAATGATGTGACCTCATTAACAAAATGGGAAAATGATAATACTTACTTCCCAGAGTTCATTTGCTCTATAAACACTTGTTGAATGCCTTCTGTGTGCCTGTGTCAGAAAATATGCTAACTGCCCAGAATACAAAAGTGAACAACACCACGTGGTCACTGCCTTTCTGGGATTTGCAGTCTTACACGGGAATGTTGTCTCCTGATTTCCAGTTCACTTGGCTTTATTCTAAATTTAGTACTGAATTTACATTTTCGAATTATTTAGTCTCTGATAATCGATAACAAATTTGAATAAATGAATATGAATATGCTAATTTATTTATACAATGGGTTGGGAAATTTATAATGTATCCATATTAAATTTTAAAGGACACAAAGTTCAAAGCATGATGTGGGCCATTAAATAAAACAAACCAGTTGATTACGATTACCAGTTGTCCTTCAAACGAAGGACAGAAAGAGAAATGAATGTCATAGGCAGGAGAGTAGATAAAATGTAAGAAAGACTTGTATGGGGTATTATGAGTGAGATGAATTTTCAATTTAATATACAGAAAATTATGAAGAAAGCATTCAAAAGAGTTGAGGTCTACATTATCATGGCAAAATGAAAAGCAAATATTCTTCTGACCTTAAGAGGGTGAAATTAAAAGAAAACTTCAGTAGTCAAGAACAGAGAGAGTCTAAAAGTAAATCTTTTATTTTAAGCAACGCATTTGAAAACAAAGGAATGGAAATATGTGTTTGACAAAGGAAAAAATTGTAATAAAGCAAGCATTCCACAAAATCAGTTGCTTCATAAATTTGAAGTTAAAGAATATTAATCATTTAAAAAAATTTTATACAGGTCTTTATACTATCAAAACTCTTTCCCTTTCTCCCAGTCTGATCTCTACCAAATAAGCTGAATGATATAAAGATGGTCCCTGAGTTCTTCAGACTTTGTACCATTTTATTATGTATATATAAAATTATTTTTTAAAAAATTTA
>NW_016805433.1:3780847-3823376 GCF_001698545.2 Rhinopithecus bieti
ACAAGCTTTACCCACTTCATAGTTTTTCTCGAACTCCTGACCTCAGGTGATTCACCTGCCTTAGCCTCCCAGAGTGCTGGGATTACAGGCATGTGCCACCACGCCTGGCCAAATAAATATGTGTGTTAATTAGCCTTGATATATATTAGCCTTATTTCTCTTTGATTATATTTAATACCTAAATCATCCATATTTGGTTGCATAATGTAGCCTGAATTAAAGGAAAGAGGAAATATGAAAAAAATAGCATCTATTGAGGGTTTAATATAGTGCTAATCACCTCATATAGACATTTTCATTTAATTGTCATAGTAACTCTATCAAATAGATACTATTATTACACCTTTTATAGATAACAAAACAGAGGCTCAAAGAAGTAATGTAACCTGCCCAAAGTTACATACCTAGAGCCAGTATTATGGGATTAGATGGTCTAACTCTAGAACCAATAGCTTAACTGTTACTCTAGAGGAAAATCATTCATTGGATGCATATCATATGAGCTGCATATGTTACCTAACTAACTCACACAGAGAGTCATTTCTCTTCAAGAAACTGCAGGTGATATTTACAGTTTCAAGAATAGTTTACATAAATTTTGAAAGACAGAGTTCCATTTGGCTTCTGAGCAAGGTAATCTTTTAATTTTGGAAGGCCTTTTCGGAAAGCAGTTCCCAGAGATGATCCTGCAGTGGCCCTGGTAAGATTAACCTGTGTTCAAATCTTGGTTCTGTTACTCAAATGTATGCAAATTTGGGCAGCATTCTATTTTATTCCTTTATCTATAAAATGGGACCAATGCAAGGAGGTGTGGTGATTAATAGAGTTAGTATGTATACTCAGTGGCCTATAAAAGCATGGTGCAAATAAGTAGTTTCATTAGTAGTATAGAGATAATCAAGAGATGCCATTGTCATATTTTCACTTCTTAGTACAATGACACATGTAGTTTGTAATATCTGGACTACCTTAGACAGGATTATCAGATCCTTGACCAAATGGATGCTTGATAAAAGTTTAAAAATGAATTAAAAGATTGATCAAAGACCATAGATAGGCTGTTTCTGGAGAATACTAAGATCTAATCCTTCTCCAGCAATCCAATAAATATGTCTTGACAGATTATTTTTGATAAGACACCATTTCGGTACTAGTTTGCTTAGTATTAATGCAGAGATGGCCTCTGCATCTTTGAAGAAGAACTAGCTCAGAAAATGTCTTTCCAGAGCTGAGATTTCATGGTTACCATCTCAAAAGCCTACTTCATTCTGGATTGTGCTCAGTCATCATTCTTTCCAGTTCACCCTCAGCTCCAACAGCTCACAGCAGCATTATTTCACAGTAGGCTTTCCATTGTGTGCCGACTGTTCTTGATCCTGGAGAAGAGCACTCTCCAGGACTTTTCCTAGTGTCCTAGCAATACAGGTCATCAAAAACCAGGTCTGATTTTCCAAAGTCAATATTTAGGAATACTTTCTGCTCTTGTTCACTTCAAACATCTACCAGGTAACTCCAATGGTTGAAATTATTCCGTTTTCCTAGTAAGGAACCCTTTTGAGATTGGATATTTTGCAGAGGGTGTCTAAAGGAGACTCAACTAAGTTCCATAGCTGCTATGATTGTGAATAGTTATGAGACTATTGACATGAATCAGTGATGCATTCCCACAACCCTCCACTTCTTTATGGTTGAATTTCAGTGGGTGCCTGGGAGGCTCTTCTGCATCAAGAGATCCTGTGTCAGAGCCCTAGGATTTCTCATCAGTCAAAACACCTTCAAAGTTTGAACTAAATTCAAAAAAATTAAATGCTGCTTACTGGAACTATAATTGGTTATCATGTGTCTTCTCTGCAGTGATTCTTGACAGCTTTGAAGGACTTTATGTCATTACCTTCTGAGGCTTTGCAAACCAAATATATCATTTGTACAGAGCAATGCCAGGGCTTCGTAGCCTCAAACATTCAGAAGCAACTAACTGATACTAGACTCTTGACTTCTAGTACATAATGGATCATTATGCAATCTACAATGAAGCCCAGAGTGCAAAATATACATTTGAGCTTTTAAGATGAAAATTAGCCACACAGGTTTTCTAGAGAGAAAAGTATTTAGGATCTACTTATTGGCATCTCGGAGATGAATCCATCTGTTTGCTGAGTGCATTGATCTCCACTGTGGTACCTTGGCATTTGCTTCACATATTTCTTCTGATGTGCAAACCAAGCAGTAATAGCACAATGTTGATCTCCATCTTTTTTATACACCTAGGAGTGAACTCTTCCATTCATTTACCGTTTTTGCAAGCCTGCAATTACAATACTTTGACATTTGGTAAAGTAAACGCTGCAGCAGAAATTATATGTTAATGGTTTCCCATGATTTAAATATTTAATATTCTATGTTTTCTATGCTTGAATGAGATTATATGAGAATATTCTATTTCTTTTAAAAATCTTCGTGTAATAGTGAAAATTTCTTTTTGTTATTGGCTAAGTTAGTTAATGTCTCATATATTTGACAAAGCCTAATTCTAAGAGTGGTGGAATCTTTGACACCTCTCCTTTATTTCCAACAGAGGCAATATTACATAGTAATTAAGAATGTGAACTCCATATTGGAGTTTGAATATGGGCTTTACCACTTAATAATGATGTGACCTCATTAACAAAATGGGAAAAATGATAATACTTACTTCCCAGAGTTCATTTGCTCTATAAACACTTGTTGAATGCCTTCTGTGTGCCTGTGTCAGAAAATATGCTAACTGCCCAGAATACAAAAGTGAACAACACCACGTGGTCACTGCCTTTCTGGGATTTGCAGTCTTACACGGGAATGTTGTCTCCTGATTTCCAGTTCACTTGGCTTTATTCTAAATTTAGTACTGAATTTACATTTTTCGAATTATTTAGTCTCTGATAATCGATAACAAATTTGAATAAATGAATATGAATATGCTAATTTATTTATACAATGGGTTGGGAAATTTATAATGTATCCATATTAAATTTTAAAGGACACAAAGTTCAAAGCATGATGTGGGCCATTAAATAAAAACAAACCAGTTGATTACGATTACCAGTTGTCCTTCAAACGAAGGACAGAAAGAGAAATGAATGTCATAGGCAGGAGAGTAGATAAAATGTAAGAAAGACTTGTATGGGGTATTATGAGTGAGATGAATTTTCAATTTAATATACAGAAAAATTATGAAGAAAGCATTCAAAAGAGTTGAGGTCTACATTATCATGGCAAAATGAAAAGCAAATATTCTTCTGACCTTAAGAGGGTGAAATTAAAAGAAAACTTCAGTAGTCAAGAACAGAGAGAGTCTAAAAGTAAATCTTTTTATTTTAAGCAACGCATTTGAAAACAAAGGAATGGAAATATGTGTTTGACAAAGGAAAAAATTGTAATAAAGCAAGCATTCCACAAAATCAGTTGCTTCATAAATTTGAAGTTAAAGAATATTAATCATTTAAAAAAATTTTATACAGGTCTTTATACTATCAAAACTCTTTCCCTTTCTCCCAGTCTGATCTCTACCAAATAAGCTGAATGATATAAAGATGGTCCCTGAGTTCTTCAGACTTTGTACCATTTTATTATGTATATATAAAATTATTTTTTAAAAAATTTAAAAAATCAAATAATAAGCCTCAAAGGAACTTACTTTAAAAATAATTCTGCTAATTGCATTATAAAGTAATTTTAAGTGAATCAAGGAACTTACTATTTAAAAATATTCCAAAGTGAATTATATTGACAAGTTAAATTTTAAGTGAATAAATTTATGTTCTATATACCTAAGGGTTAGAGGAGTAAACCACTAAACTCTTTTGAACATTAATTGGAGAATGATGACTGTAAATTGCAAATATTGTATGTTATGTGTATTTGCAGCAATACATGTTGCAAATATGTTTGAAGAGTCTGTCTTTTCTAGAAGCACTCTGCTTCTTTTGCTTCTGTGGAACTATTCTGATAGGAAAGCCAAGCAGTTTCAAACCCTCAGGGGACCTCAGGTTTCCTCCTCCACCACCTTCTCCTTTGCCTTGCACAGACATGCAGGCCTCACTAATTAGACTGCTTTTGCAGAAAGGAAAGGCTGCGGCCTCCCAGATATCAATTACAAACCCTGGTTAGGACTGTGGCCTCTGCTGAACTCCATTAATTCTCCCAGCTGCTTAAGTATCATCAATCAAAAAAAAAAAAAAAAATCAAATCGTGACACTGAATTGTAAACAGTTTTTAGCTGGGAAGATGTGGGGATGGTGATATGATTGTTGAACAGTTGGTGTCATAGGATTATGCGTGCTATAAGCATAATTGGATGTACAGAGTCCAAAATTGAGAGAAACAAGCTCAAAAACACTATTTGTTGATACTTTGAAAGTCTGGAGGGATGCTTGGTTATGTGTTGTTTTGGGCATTAAAATAGCTATGAAAGCACAAGTCCAGAGGATCTCAATCAACCTTTACTATTAGGCGAGGAAGATGGTAAGTTTGTGTTCTTCTCTAAAGTAATATATGAAAGACTATAAAATGAGCCATATCCTGCTGGGTGAGCAGAAAGCTTTTGAAACTCCTTGAGAACCTCTATGAAGAATTTTGTAACTAGCAGAGATTATGTAGAGAAAGCCTCCAGTGAAGATTAATTTCAAGATGTTCTTGAATGGATTTTCAAAATGATTTCATGCTGGTAAATGTACAAGTAAAAATTGCCTGTTCGAGTGCCATTTAAGCTACCTTAAATGAAATTACAAGCAGAAGCTGTGCACAAATTAGACATAAATACATATTTTGCAGCCATATGGCCTTCCTCCAAACTCTGATGAATAAATTAGAATACTTCAGGAAAGTGACATTTTGGGTAGGGGGTGCGGAAAAGCTGTAAGAATTTTTTCTGTACTGGAAACACATGCAGAGAGTCACCACAATAATCTACACATAGTAAAAATGCATGCAATACTTTATAGATGGTGTTAGTTTCTCAATTTCAGTTATACTTGGGTCTTCAAATTGCATTATAAAATGCAGTGAGCCATTTCAGAGAGACTCAATGGATAAGTAATCTTGAACAAACTGGGACATGATAAAAGTACAGGAAGTTTTTACCTTTGGCCCAATATTTAAAAGTATTAGGTATGGAATGAGGAAGGTTTCAGAAAGGGAATTGGGACTCTATTATTTTTGGCAATGGAGTTTGGATAATGTTTTAAAAAGCACCAACTCTTAGCCCTTTGCCCACAGTTCAAGGAGCTTCCCAATATGGTCCAACCTACTTCTCCAATTCTGTCTACCTGCATGAACCTTCTACCCTAAATGTGTCCTACTCTGTAGTGAAAGAAATTGTTTATCATCTGTCGTACATGCCCCATAATTCTCACCTCCATGTATTTGCTTACAGACAGTCCATTGTGTATCCCTTATATGCCCAACCTGCTTTTCAAGACCCAATTCAATGCACTTCCACCATACATTCTTGATAGATCATCTCCAGCTATTTCTTGTCGTTTAGCATGTAGCTTCTACCTTGTTTTAATTATTTGTGAGCACCTCTTACCTACCTGGACCAGTCTTCTTGAGGAGAGGTCTTTCTCTAATTGATATTCCCAGTCTTTATATTACTATAACAACAATAATTACAAAAAACAGACTCTTAATAAATATTTACTAAATAAATGCTTGAACTACAAATTAAAAGATTTGTTACAAAAAAAGATTTTGGGGAAAATGCAAATGTATCATTAGTCCTAAATTAAAGTAATTATTTCTTGCTTTGCAACAAATTATGACAAAATTTAGCAGCTTAAAACAACACACATTTATTATCTTGCTGTTTCTGTGGATCAGGAATACTGGCCTGACTTAGCTGGATTCTCTGAGACAGAGTCCCTCGCAAGGCTGGAATCAATGTATTGGTGAGAACTGAGCTCTCATCTGAAGGCTTGAGTGTGAAAGGCTGTTAGACTGAGGGCCTGAGTTCCTTGCTGTCTATTGGCTAGAGAGTGTCTCAGTTTCTTGACACATGGGCTTTTCCAAAATCACAGCTTTTTTCATCAAAGTGTACAAGCTGAGAAAGCAATAGAGAGTCTGCTAACAAGACAGAAGTCATTGGCCAGGCACAGTGGCTCACACCTGTAATCCTAGCACTTAGAGAGGCCGAGGCAGGTGGATCATCTGAGGTCAGGAGTTCGAGATCAGCTTGACCAATATTGTGAAACCCCTGTCTCTACTAAAAATATAATAATTAGGCCAGGCGTGGTGGCTCATGCCTGTAATCCCAGCACTTTGGGAGGCCAAGGCAGGTGGATCATGAGGTCAGGAGATCAAGACCATCCTGGCTAACATGGTGAAACCCTGTCTCTACTAAAAAATACAAAAAAAATTAGCCGGGCGCAATGGTAGGCGCCTGTAGTCCCAGCTCCTCAGGAGGCTGAGACAGGAGAATTGCTTGAACCCAGGAGGCAGACGTTGCAGTGAGCCTAGATTGCACCACTGCACTCCAGCCTAGGCGACAGAGCAAGACTGTGTCTCAAAATAAATAAATTAATTAAAAGACAGAAGTCACAATCATGTAACCTAATTATGGAAGCGACATCCCACCTTTGCCATATTCTGTTGGCTAGGAGTAAGTCATAGGTCCTACTCATATTCAAGTGGAGAGTATTACACAACGACGTAAATATGAGGAGGTGGAGATCAGTGGGGGCTGCCTTAGAAGTTGCCTACCACTTACTCAAAGGTTTCTTGCATACTATGCTTTTTAGGAGTTCTTTGTCCTTCCTTACACTATAACTTGCCTTGTGTCAAACTTCTGAGTTTATAAAGCATGTCAATTATTTGAGGCTTAGATCAAGTGCTAGTTTCTAGTAAGGTCTTCTTTGATTGTGCATGTTGAGGTTAATTTCTCCTTTGATTGTATATCCATAATACTTTGTAACCTTTTCCTTGAATTAGATTTTATTTTGAATTCTTCAGGATAAATATGGTCAGCTTGCCTTTACCTGCCATAATTGCTTTCCTTATAGCAGGAGGAAAAGCATACAACATCAAGATTAGCACATTTCTTTCTTTTCTTTTTCTTTCTTTTTTTTTTTTTTTTTTGAGACAGAGTCTCACTCTGTCACCCAGGCTGGAGTGCAGTGGCAGGATCTCGACTCACTGCAACCTCCACCTCCTGGGTTTAAGCAATTTTTGTGCCTCAACCTCCTGAGTAGCTGGGATTATAGGCATGCGCCACTATGCCTGGCTAATTTTTTTGTATTTTCAGTAGAGATGGGGTTTCACCTTGTTGGCCAGGCTGGTCTCAAACTCCTGACCTCAAATGATCCACCCACCTTAGCCTTCTAAAGTGTTGGGATTACAGGCATGAGCCACCCCTCCTGGTCAGCAAGTTTATTTTCTGAAGTCTATGTCTCTTGACAATGAATAATACTACAGCTTGAGTGAAAAGATAATAGATAATGGGTGGTAAGTTTCAAAGAATCTGCTAGAGCTGAACCAATATTGTCAATTATCTTATAACATTTCAGATGAAAAGAAATAACCCACAAGTGACTTCTGGCACAGTGCCTGCGTACAATGGTATTTCATTCAAGAGTTGACACAGTTGTCATCTTATTTTTTAGTTTTCTTTTCCCTGCATCTTAACACCCTCTTTTTATATAAACTGTTTGAACATGCTGCTTGAGGACCGGGCACGGTGGCTCACACTTGTAATCTCAGCCCTTTGGGAGGCTGAGGTGGGTGGATCACCTGAGGTCATGAGTTCAAGACCAGCCTGACCAACATGGTGAAACCCCATCTCTACTAAAAATACAAAAATTAGCCAGGTGTGGTGGTGCATGCCTGTAATCCCAGCTACTTAGGAGGCTGAGCGGGGAGAATCACTTGAATCCAGGAGGCGGAGGTTGCAGTGAGCCAGATTATGCCATTGCACTCCAGCCTGGGCAACTAGAGTGAAACTCCATCTTAAAAAAAAAAAAAAAAAAAAAAAAAAAAAATGCTGGCCTTGAACTATAATACCAGGCATTTAAATCACTTATTTAATGGGTTTAGTGTTCAAACAATTATTGAGCATTTTCTAGTGCCATTACAGACACAGACATTAGAGATACAGCAAGAAAAAAACTGAAAAACGTATTGTTTCTTCTATTGGAGCTTGTATTAGGTTGGTGAGGAGGTAACTGTAGTTCTTGCCATGGAAAGTGATGGGAAAAACTGCAATTACTTTGCACCAACCTAATATTTTAGTTAGGGGAGACAGATAATAAGCAAGTATGGCAGATAGTGATAAGTACTATAAAGAAAAATAAAGTGAGAAAGGGGATAAAATGATGAAGTGGGTACTATTAATATTTTGTACAGGATGTTGAACTGGTATTTGAGCATGAACCTGAAGGAAGTGAGAGATTCAGCTATGTGAATATCTGATAGAAGAGGGTTCCAGAAAGAGAGAACAAATACAAAGGCTTTATAGAGGGAGTGTGATTGTATTGGAGGAACAAGGAAACCAGCTGATGAGGAACCATTGAAGGTTCTCAGCAGGATAATATGGTCTGATAAATATTTCTAAAGGACCACTGCAGCTGTTGTATAATGAGTAGACTGTAGGAGGCAGCGATATAAGCAGAGAGACCAGTAAGTAAGCTACTGCACTATTCCAGGTAAGAGGTGATCAAAGTTTGAAGTAGAACCAATAGAATTTGTTGATGGATTGGATATGGGCTGTAAGAGAAAGATGATGTTACTGTTGTCTGAGATGGGAAAGACTTTGGGAGGAGCTGGTTCAGCAGGGAAAGATCAGTAATTGAATTTTGGATATACTAAGTTTGAGATGTCTATTGAACATTGAAATTGAGATGTCAAGTGGGAGGTTAGCATTATAGAGTTCAGGAGAGAGGTTGTGTTCTGAAAATATAGATTTGGGAGTCATCAGTATGTGGATACCTAAGAAATCAATAACTGAATGAAGACAGAGAAGAGGTCCTGGGGCTGAGCTCTGCAGTTCCACTGTGATGAGAAGGCCTCTTTCATCTGGAATGCTGCATCCTCTTTCACTGATTCTTTGGCAGAGCTACAAACCTTTTTTCTCCAGATTAGGGCCCACCGCCTACTCTATCTGCTGAAGGGAGGCACTTTATCCTAGAAAAGCAGAAACAAAGTGTGGTGAGAAGCAGCCTGATGTGTAATCCTTAGCCGAGGGGATCTGTAAACACCTTTCTAAACTGAATTATGTGGAGTTTCTGTGAGATTTCTGTAGATCAGCGTCAGGGTCTGGAGGCCCCTACAGGATGGTTGAAATGGAAATGAGCTCCCATCCATCTTTTGGAGTCAGAGGGGTCATCCTGTCAGCCAAACCCCTTCATCTATACTCTTCACTGGTAGAATTTTAGAAAACTAAAAATTGTAAATAATAAAAAGGTTTAAAAGTAGCAACAAAACAATAAAAAGAATAGTTAAAGATAAAATGATACAAGGCACTAGGTTACATAAATGAACCCACCCCTTCCCTGCCACCAAAAAAAAAAAAAAAAAAAAAAAAACAAACAAACAAAAAAAAAACACACACACACACAGAAGGCAGCAAGCAAACCATGAGGTAAGAACAACTAAGATAAAGGAAAATCTGAAACTAAAGGTCAGAGAGAATAAAAGAATAATCCAAACAAGCTAAAGTGATAGAAAAAGAGAGTAAACAATGATTTCAAAGTTCAAGAGGTTAACTAGTCAATATTGACTAAATTAAAAAAATAGTAGCATGAGTTCCAAAGATCAACTGAGAGAGTCTCTTGAGCTAAGTCCCAAAAGCCCCAAATATGTTTTTTCTTCTGTGGCCTGGGATCCACAGGCAGCTGTCCCCTCAGCAGGTTAGGAGGCCTGACTTTCACTCCGCTCCTCTTCTCTCTGATTCTGGTATCTTCTCTCCTGGGTTCAGTTGCAGACAGGCTCCTGCGTCTCTACCACAGGAATGTCTCTGGTAGCCATCTTTCTCAGCTGTGACTCTACCCTCTGGCTGTTACTGATGGAGGAGAGGGAAGCACTTGGCCCAAGTTGGATCAGAGTCTTGTTTTTGAAATCTGGATTTGTTATCAAGACTCACTCATTTAGGGATGATGTCTTTAATCATAATAATACTCAATAATTAATATTTGTTGAAGATTTATGTGGTGAACATTGATCTTTATATGTGTTTTCAATGAAATTTTTTAAGAACCTTATGAAATCAGTATTATTATTGATGAGGAAACAGGCCCGAGAGGTTAAATGACTTTCCCAGTGTCACACAGCCTGTAGATGGTAGAATTAGGATTTAAACTCACCTCTGTCTGACTCTGGAGTCTATTCTTAGCCTCATGTAATAGTGCCTCTTTTGAAGAGAGGAGATGTAAACTTGGAAACTGTGGGATCACCATCTTTTGTCCACCATGTGAACAGAGAGCAAAGAATGAATTGACATTTAAATATATAGAGTAGCTGCAATAGAATCAATGTTTATGTCCTCCCAAAATTCATATGTTAAAATCGTACCCTTGAGATGATGTTGTTTGAAGGTGGGGCCTCTGAGACATGATTAGGTCATTACAGTAGAGCCCTCCCTAATTGGATAAGTGCCCTTATAAAAGGGACCCCAGAGAAACCCCTTGTCCCTTACCCCATGTGAAATTACAGCAAGAAGGTGGCTATCTATGAAAAAGTGAGCCCTCACTAGACATCAAATCTGCCTTAACTTAGGACTTCTTAGCCTCCAGAACTGTAAGAAATACGTTACCGTTATTTATAAGCCACCCAGACTGTGGTATTTTGTCATAGCAGCCTGAACGGACTAAGATAGAAATCAAGATGAGAAAAGGAAATTCCTAAGCTTCTACTTTGAGTCTGGGCTCTGTTTCTGGCATTGTGAGCCACCCCTGCTTTTCCATAATATATTCCTCCCCAACTTTTTTTTTTTTTTTTTTTTTTTTTGAGATGGAGTATCGCCCTTGTTGCCTAGGCTGGAGTGCAATGATGAGATCTTGGCTCACCACAACCTCTGACTCCTAGGTTCAAGCGATTCTCCTGCTTCAGACTCGTGAGTAGCTGGGATTACAGGCGTGTGCCACCATGCCTGGCTAATTTTGTATTTTTAGCAGAGAGGGGCGTTCTCCACGTTGGTCAGGCTGGTTTTGAACTCCCGACCTCAGATGATCCGCCCGCCTCGGCCTCCCAAAGTGCTGGGATTATAGGCGTGAGCCACCACACCCAGCCGATTTCCCCCTTTTTGTATTAGACTAATTCAGTTGAATTTCTGAAACTTGCAACCATGAATACTAACTAATATTAGTACTGTTCCTTGATGTGAGTTATGGAGGACCTCAAAGCTCCAAGCTTCCCTTATAAGCCAGGCTTCTTTTGATTGCTAAAAAGTAGCGGCCTCTTGGATTTGGCTCTCCATCTTTTTTCTCTGCTACTCGCTTTCTAAACTGTAACTTCTTTGAGTACAAGGATAATTAACAAGTCTTTTTTTGTGCCCCTAAAGCACTAGATGTTTTGCAAATGCTAGGTCTCAATAAATTCTGTTTAGATAAATTAATTCATATGATAATGTTTATATATTTCCTTATATGAACATGATGCCTTCCTAAAGTAAACTTGGGAATGATTAAACGTTATCTTTCTAGAATGAAAAGGTCATATGTTATATGATTTCATTTATATAAAATATCCAGAATAGGTACATCTTCAGAGACTGAAAACAGCGTCAGGGACTGGAGAGAGGGGAGAATGGAGGAACTGCACAATGGGTCCAGGTTGTATTTTGAGGTGATGAAGATGTTTTGCAACTAGATAGAGGTCATGATTATACAAAACGTGAAGGTAATAAATTGATCTGAATTGTTCACTTTATAATGATTGACTTTTGTTATGTGAATTTCATCTCATTTATAAAAATATTAACAATAAAAAATTCTATTTTGTGAAAGAAAAAGGTTACCTTTCATGTAGGTGGTAATCATCTGAGCTTGAGCTTATTGGTTTGAGGACTGTAGGTCAATTCTGGGCATGAGAGGAGGGCACTCCCTGACCATCATCATATTACAATGATTCCTTCATCTGAAAATAGAAGTCAGAGAACTCTTCTCAAGAAGAGCATGGCACAGCAAGGCTTACTTTGTTCTATTCCCACAAGATAATCTATGTGAATTATAACCAAGTATTTGAAGAGAATGAGGCTGTTCTTACAGTATTCATGATGTCTCTGGAAGTTCTATGGGTTTGCTATTTTGTAATATCTCTATTCCCTAGTCAAAGCACACCTCATAGTTCCCGAAGTGGGAAAGGAAAAGTACATGTTTTTGCCACTACTGGAAATCATCTGAGATATAAAATGGGAGGTCAGTTGACCTCAATGAAGGATCCAATTGTGTATTCAATGCTTGAAAATGGCAATCTTCTGTCTATTGGCCCTTCTAGGATGAAGATAGTCTGAAAACTTGCCTGGAAGTTTGACAACAACAGAGGAGAGCTCCTTTATCATCAAAAGCCAAGAAAACAATGCAGGTGATGACTTAATGTCATCTTGCATAAAATATAAAGAGACTTTCTAGGAAAACCCTACTTATGGATGCTTGTCTCTTAGAGTTCTAAACTTTTCACCCATTGAATTATAATAGGAATTATTTATTACTTTTTGAAACTTATGTGGAAAAAGGACCATCCCTGATTTGGGGACCAAAATTCTCCTACAGTTATTCCCTTGTTAGTGTTCTTAGAAATTCCTTATTTACCAAGTTCAGGTGGCTTCTAATTCCTGGCCAAGCTCAGATTTATGAAAGAAAATAATCAAGATGAAGCACAGATTTTTAGAAATAGAAAGCATGCAACTTCCTTCTTTTTGGGAAAGGATCCAGAAAATGAGGTTCAGAGAGGTTGACAGACTTTTGCTGGAGCAGAAGAGAAATAATGGCCAGAAACGTCCACTTTGTGGGTCTTGATGCCACAACGTCCCAGTAGACCATGGAGCCCAGAACTTGGGTCTCTTGGTATTAGATTTTTTTGCCTGTTTTAATTGAGAGGAAATGAAAATATTTGAGAGGCTTAATGTCATCTGCACTATTTTAAAAAGCACAATTTTGTGCCCACAATTCAACGATATATTTCATCAGATCATAGACCCATGGAGCTTTGAAATCTTTTCAGTGTTAACCCTGCCCAATGCTTTGTCTGTAATATTACTTCTCAATGCTGTTTCTTCTAAGAGGTTGTCTGGTCTCTGCTTTAACCTTTGGACAGGCCGGGCGCGGTGGCTCAAGCCTGTAATCCCAGCACTTTGGGAGGCCGAGACAGGCGGATCAGGAGGTCAGGAGATTGAGACCATCCTGGCTAACACGGTGAAACCCCATCTCTACTAAAAAAAAAATACAAAAAACTAGCCAGGCGAGGTGGCGGGCACCTGTAATCCCAGCTACTCGGGAGGCTGAGGCAGGAGAATGGCGTAAACCTGGGAGGTGGAGCTTGCAGTGAGCTGAGATCTGGCCACTGCACTCCAGCCTGGGCGACAGAGCGAGACTCCTTCTCAAAAGAAAAAAAAAAAAAAAACAACCTTTGGACGGACAGGAAATTCATCACCTCTTGAAGCAACACATTTTATTTGCGTGTGTTTGTGCTTATATTCTCTCTCTCTTTCTTTCTGTTTCTCTCTGTAGAGTGCCTATATTTCATAGTCTGCTTATGCATGTATTTCATAGTCCATTTTTTGCAATTGAGATCTTACACACACTTTTCATATTGATACAAAGTCTTAATATGGTTGATATGGTTTGGCTTTGTCCCCACCCAAATCTCATCTTGTGGGAGGAGCCCAGTGGGAGGTGTTTCCTGTGCTATTCTCGTGATAGTGAATAAGTCTCACAAGATCTGATGATTTTAAAAAGGGGAGTTTTTCTGCACAAGCCCTCTTCTCTTGTTTGCCACCATGTGAGATGTGCCTTTCACCTTCTGCCATAATTGTGAGGCTTTCTCAGCCACGTGGAACTGTGAGTTCTCCATTAAACCTCTTTCCTTTGTAAATTGCCCAGTCTTGGGTATGTCTTTATCAGCAGTGTGAAAACAGGCTAATACAATGGTAATTGTAAGTGGCTTCATATACGATATAATTTCCCTAATAAAAATTTATGCAAACATGACTTAAAAGTTTTTACTATTATAAGTAGAATTCAATACTGTTTTGGTTTGGGAACATTTGGTTATTAGATCATAAAGAGTTTAAGATTTAACTTTTACTCTTTGGCTTTAAATGTATACTGCAGAGTAACATTGAATAAATCAAATCTCTCTACCACCAGACAGTTCTTTTCAGTGTTTTTAAAAAAGGTATCATGTTCCTCTTAAAATGTGTCTTTTCCAAGGTAAACATCCTCAGCTCTTTCCATCATTCTTTACAAGTCGTGATTTCCAGACCCTTCACAAGATTGTTTGTTCTCCTCTGGATGAACTCCAATTTGTCAAAGTTCTTTGTAAAATACGGTGCCAGAATTAATTACTGTAAAAACTATAACCATAATAATAATAACCACCATTTACTGACTGCACACAATGTTCCAGGAACTGTGCTATAGACTTATCTTTTTTAATCCTCACAAAACCCTCTAATATTGTATGCGTTATTATCTTTATATTTTTAGACAAGAAAACCAGTTTTAATACGTCAGCTGGCTTATCCAAGGTCACACAGAAAGGAAGTGGCAAAGCTAGGACTTAAAACACACTCTGTGTTCTGAACCATTTTATAATGCTACAGAATTTCCTGGCTATGCAAAATTTAGGGCTGAGATATTAAATTTATGTGAGACTACCTTAAGATTTCATTATCTTTTCATCCTTATAAAAGGATGATAGAGCCCAGTTCTTCTAAAACAGGCTTAAAACACCAATTTATGCATCTGTCAAATATTTTTTGAGTGCCTACTTCATGCCAGGCACAATTTTAGGAGGTGACAATACTGAGATATGCAAAGTAGACAAGGTTCCTTCTTTCATAGGGCTGGCATTCTATTGAGAGAGACAAACATTCTGGAAATAAACAAACAAATAAAGATGGTAATTTCAGATAGTGATAAAGTGACATAAAGAAAATAAGACAAAGTAATGTGCTAGAAAGTATCAGTGTTAGGTTATCAGGGAGAGACAACGTGAGGTTTAGTGACCAAGGGAGGCCTCTTGGAGGAGGTAACCTCTGGTCTTAGACTGAAATGATGAGAAGGAACCAATCATATAAAGATCTTGAGGAAGAACATCTAAGTCTCAGGGAGTGGAAAGGGCAAATTTTCTGGCACCAGAATAAGCTTAGTGAACTCAAGAAACCACTCAAGAAACTAAATGTAGAGTAAGTGATAGAAGAGGGGAGAAGGATAACTTCAGAGATACAAGCAGGGAAAGATCACTTGAGGTCCTGTAGTCCATGGCAAGAATTTTGGATTTGTATTTAAGTGTGGTGGGAACCCTATGTCATGTTTTATGCAGGCAAGTGGACTGATCCAAGTAATCTTTTAAAAAGATGACATCACTACAGTGTAGAGAACTCATTATAAAGGGCAAGGATGAAAGCAGGGGAATGAGTCAGGAGGCTATGGCAATGGTCTAGTTAGAAATGATGGTGGGTTTGGTCAGGTGGCAGCTGATCTAATTGTGACTCATATCGATGGGAAGAAATGGGTACGTTCAGAAAAAATGAAAGAAAGGTGGACAGAATTCCTGGTAAATTGAATGGAGTAGGGTGAGAGAGAGAGAAATTGATTTAACACTAGATTTAGAGGTTAGTAAGAGTGCTGTATATAATGTGTGCTAGGTATAGTATACACAGGCCGTTTACATATATGAAGTGATTTAGTTCTCACAAGACTCCTATGATGTAGCTAGTATTCCTCCCAGCTTATCGCTGACAAAGAAACCAAGATTTAGAGACGCTTAATAACTTGCCTTAGGTTATACAGGTAAATCGGGAAGCCAAGATTTGAACCCAGGTGTGCCTGACATCAAAAGCAGTGCACATTTTTGTGTGACACAGCATTATCCCTGGAGCTCTGATAAAGATTGCATCTTGCCTATAAGGCAAGATGGAATTAAAGAGTCCCACAGCAAAACATCTATGGAGTTACATGTGAGGACACGTTCTATTATCAAGGGGCTTGATTGATGTTGCCTAGCTTCTCTCTGGTTCCTTAAAGGGCTGTTTCAGTTCTGGAACCTTATGTCTAAGGGACGTAAGCACATTGGGTGGAGTCAGAAGTAAATGAAATGATTAAGCCAATGGAGAAAATGACTTCTGAGAAATGATTAAAAGATTGCAGCTTAGCTCAGTGATGACTAAAGAGGACATCAGCCTATAAATATTTCAGGGGTGGAAATAGCAGGAAGGGGGGATTTTTCTGTAGAAAGTAGAAAGAAATTGCACGAAGGGACAGGCAGAGAATACAGTTCAGTACCTGAGTCTGCTCTTTATGATGTTGGTGGCTTATCATGACTTTGCGTCTACATTTTCTCATCTCAAAAAAATGAGCTATGATTAAATGAAAAACAGGTAGTATCTCACTAGAAAGGCATCAAAATCCAAATAAAACATTCTTTCATGCTTTTAACATTCATTTGATAAATATTTATTGACCTCTACTTTGCACAAGACACAGGAAAGGGGAGGATTTGGGGCCAAAATGTAGATATCCATTTGAATATTCTTGTTTTATAATAAAACATACATATTTTTATGAGACAACTATTATAAGGACAATTCCTTCACAGCTATTGTCTAGCTGGGATCAGAATTATTCATGCACTGAAACATATCAGCTATTGTCATGTTCTGGAGTCTGGAGAGAAAGGGTAATGCTGGTACCATGCATCCCTATTGCCTGAATACTGCTATACTCTAAAGAATGGGGAGGCTTAAGTTTCAAACATAGGCTAGTGATTTCCTTGCATTTGCCACAATGTGTGTTTGTCTGCACATTTGTTAGTGAAATAAGAGAACATACTGCTTGATAACACAGGGACAACTGTCCAATACATTGGGTGCATTATCTTTCCATATACAGTATGAAAATTATATCTACCAGGCTGCAAAGTCAGAAAGCCTTGGTTTATCAGCTACATCTGGGCCACATACAAAAACTAAAGCCGCTGTGGGAAAGGTTTCTTGAAAAGCACACCTGTCCTTTTCAGACATTTTTGAAGTATCATATTTGTTTTTGGATAATTTTGACCTTCCACCCTTGATTCTTCAGCACTGTTGGGAGGCTGTCCTGTGGCTTGAAGGTTAAAGAGAAATACAAGCGAATGTGTCATCTTAATAGGCTTTGAATGCACTCCCAAATGACACTTTTTTTCTTTTTTCTTTTCAGCCTTGCTTATAAAAGTTACACCTGCAAAAATGGGACTGAATCCAGTGAGGAAGGACATAACATTTTGCTTGAATGTGCAAAAAATGAGTGTGGTGTTGTCTGTATCCCTGCAGGCTCTGAGCAGCCCAGTGGGTAAATGAGCGTTTGTTTCCTGTTCACCATCTTTGAGTTGAAAATGAGTCATACACTCGTGGAAAGAATAGTACTATCTTCTTTTGTCTAGCTCTGCATGCTTTTGTGGTTACTGAATTTGTCTTAATGGGAAGCTTGATTGTTTCTCTTTTTGAGGCAAACTATTAGAATTTATTTTAATCTGGAATAAGAGTACTTTAAATATATTATTTTGATTCATAACTGGATTTACAGCCGGTATATACAATTACAGAAAATTTCTATGGGGCAAAAAAAAAAAAAAAAACCTGTCAGGTTTATTAGTCATCTGGAAGCATAAACCGATTCCTAAATGTTTAATTTACTTTAAGAATGATAATAAGTGTAATTTGTTGAATGTCTACTTTGTACTAGCCACTATGCTATGTGTTTTTAATAGATTATTCCTAATCCATATAACATGCCCAAAACGCAGGTGTCAATAACCCCTTTTTATAGCAAAGGAGAGCAAGGGTCAGAGAGGTTAAGTAACTTGCCAGAAGGCATAGAGCTGATCAGTGAGGGAATTTGCGTTCATCTCCATTTATGTCTAACTTCAGGGCCTGGGCTCCCTCCATTATGACATCCTACCTCTCTGCAAAGGGCATTTGATGACAAATTTGCCTCAATTCTTATTACAAAGAGGTAGGTCAGAAAGTAAAAAGACCAACAATAATTTCCTTTTTTCTTTGTAAGAATTTGATTTAATAGGCTAGAAAATACTTTTAGTCTTCCCTGAATGTGCCAAGAGGCTCAGATGCATTTGGGTACTGGAGTAGTTTCCATGACTCAGGGGACCCTGATTCTAGTTTTGTTTCATCCAGCTCTGCATGGCCTTGATTTTGAGACTCCCAGGTCCCAGATATCTGAGGATTCTGAGGCATACGCTTATGAATTCTTACTCCATTACTGTGTTCTTAAAGAGATGGAGGGATAGCTTCTGGATCAGGCTTGCACAAGGATTTCCAGACTACTGGAAGAAGGAACAAAGACACCAGAGCAGATACATTTAATGAAAAAAGTAAAAAGAGAGAAATTTATCATGAGGAAAACATCTGAAAAGTGTCAGCAGAGGCTGTGGTATCTGAAATTATTGCTGGACTATCTACAATGATAAATCATTATTTCAGATAATCTGACTGAATTGCTGGCATACTAGGGCCCCAAACTAAGAGTCACAGGTTCAGTTATTAAAGTCAGTTTCAGCCATTTTATGAATGAGGATTTCCTTTTGAAAACTGGAGGGGAATCAAGACGGGCACACTTCTAAGAAACTCACCATTTAAATGCTAGATTTTAATTGAGTCTTATTTATTTATTTACTTACTTACTTACTTAGAGACAGAGTCTCACTCTGTCACCCAGGCCGGGGTGCAGTGATGCAATCTCGGCTCACTGCAACCTCTGCCTCCCGGGTTCAAGCTATTCTCCTGCCCCACCCTCCCAAATAGCTGAGATTATAGGCATGCGCTACCATGCCCGGCTGATTTTTTTTCATTTTTAGTAGAGACGGAGTTTCATCATTTTGGCCAGGCTGGTGTTGAACTCCTGACCTCAAGTGATCCACCTGCCTTGGCCTCCCAAAGTGCTGGGATTACAGGCATGAGCCACTGTGCCCAGCCCATTGAGTCTTATTTTTGCCTCTCTTTCTGCTTTACGAGCTGTTTCATGTTCACACAAGGGGCCTTGTGGAGTCACCGAGGACGTGGGGCAAATGTCTGTTTGTAGAATTGTGGAAGAACAGCATCTCCTGTCTGAGTACATATATCTTTGATTTTGATTGGTTCATTATGGATATTAATTTGGATTACAGACATTTTTATTAACTAATTATAGAACATTAAAGCAAAAGAAAACCACATATGATAGTCAAGGCAAATTTCTCAAAGAAAGTTGTTCATGACCATGTCATACTGCGGCAAGCTATGCCTGATGTGTACATTACCTAGCAATTTGGCTTTCTCACATCTATCACTCCTGTGTTACTCCAGGTGCAAATTGGAGAAAACTTCCCTTTACCTGTTCTTCTCTTTTTATAACTTGGCATTCACTTGCCCTGGCTCCCATATCTGATTAAGGAGCAGACACCAGGCGAGCACAGCAAGCTGATGCAATGGGTAGAGCTGCTGCTCACCAGGAAATGAAAGAATTCCTTTCCATAACTAACAGACAAGGGAAGGGCCATGCTGAGCTGGTCCTAGCCCATTCCTGTGTGGCTGGTCACATCCTCCTTGCAGATGGCAAGGCCTACTCTCTTCCTCATCTGCCACATCTGCCTTTCCTTGAGAGGCACTTCTAAAGATACTTGTGTAGTGTTCCTTGGCCACACCGGCCTTCCATGACCTTTTACTTCCCTGGTTTTGCCAGGTTCTGTTCTCTGTGAACACCTACTTGATCACTTTGAAGTTTGTCTCGTTAGAATGCATCCAGTTACCATAGCAGAAAACACAATTTAAACTGGCTCATGCCATAAAGAAGATTTATTGGCTCACGTAACTGGAAATTCAGAAGTATATAGGTGTCAGGATTGGTTTGATCTAGTCACACAATTGCATCACCAAGGACTTGGTTTCTGTCCTTTTCTCTGATACTCAGAGGTGAGTGATGCAGCTTTGTGCCAAAGCTGCTATGCTCTTGTCCCAACATGGCTGCCAACAACTCCCAGGTCTACACCCATTGCCCAGAAAACCAGTTACTATTTGCCCCCAAACCTCAGGCAAACCCTCCCTCCTGCCTTGCAGCCCAAATATTTGTCTTGGGCCAGATGGTAAAAATACTCAGATTTTGTTAGGCCCTAAGAGCATGCTTTATGTTTGGAGCCAGCCTGGGAGTCAGCATCCCCTGTGCTCTTGGTTTGCCCCAAGACAAAAATGTAGGTAAGAAAGGGGGTCTGGGTGTTGGCAAGTCAACCTCAAGGTCCATTTAATTAGTCAAGTGTAATCATTTGCCTATCCTACCCTGCAGGTTCCAAACTCTCCATCTCTAGGATTAATTTCATCCCTGTTGGGGTACACAAGAAGACGTGTCTTTACATTAAGTTTGAGTCTAGTTGAAAGTGGTTTGATTTCTGTTGCCACATACTGATTCTCATACAGGAATCTGCTTCCTGATGACACTCATCCCTCTTCTCCTTATCTGCGTTTCTTAGACTTCTCTATGACATGACTCTTATAACTTTCTGCCTACTACCTGGATCTCCTGGAGGGCTGGGGGATCGAGTTTAAAATATAAGAATCAGTTCTTAAGGAGACAAGATTTTTAAAAATTCACTGTTCTCTGGGAATGGTTAGAAACTGAGATGTTACAAAGGAGAATATATTCCAAAATCACAGTGAACTGACAGAGGTATGCTGGAGCCAGCTCATACTGATCACTGAATTCAAGACTTTGTGAGCTGGTTGTTAAACACAGCCCTTATTGAATGTTATGACATATAAGTTTAGAATTAGACAAATTATTTAAGGTAAAGTTAATAAAGACTCCAAACTCATAATTTTGTAATTATTTTGCTATATTTTACTATATGCTCTTGACTATTTTCATCTATTGTATGTCTATGGTAAAATTAATATATGAGGGTATGCTACCATACAACCCTTTTCAACTCTGCATTCTGTCACATCATGTTGGTAGTATTTCCATGAAGTATTTACACCATAGATCTTGGTAGACACTATGAATCAGAGCTTTTTCCTCATAAAATATTTACTAGCACACCCCTGGCTGGTTTTTAAAATGTAAAATGAGAATGATAACGGTAAGTGCATTATTAACTTTGTATGAGATTATAAAGATGTAATTCATATAAGGAATCTGGCTCAAGGCAAATCAGTCAATGAAACTTGGTTATGACTATGTCCTTCCCTGCCTTATTAATAAGAGCATATTAAATAGCATATCATCTTAGGGCAATATTAAATATCATATCATATCAGGGCAATCCTTAGAAGTATAAAGTAATATTACATTGTGCTATTGGTACATTTCTAGGAAGAGATAAAGCCTTGTGGGGCATGGTATAGAATGATGTTATTACTTGACCTTACATGTGACAAATGTGCCTCGCCCTCCAGCCTCCAGACTCTGGGAAGATCCTGGTATCACACCAACTTGCTCAGGGTTTTCTGCTGAGCCGTCATCTGCCTCTTCCTTTCTTTCCTGTTTTCCTCTTCCACTTTTCGCTTCCAACACTTGCTAGGGGTGGCATCTGCCTTGGTCTTCAGAGATCATTAGTACCTCAATGATCTCTGAAAACAAGGCAGAGGCCACCTTTAGCCTTTTGTCTTTTACTTCCCTTTTTGAGAGTGAACTGCCACCTCTCTGGTACCAATATGCTTCCTGCTTTTATACCACAACACCACAGTTTATCTCTGTGCCACCTGATGCCATTCCTACTTTTCATCTTTGCATCTTTCTTTTCTTGGCTTCATTTTTCTATTTCCTTTTCTGTCCCCATTGCCTTATAGATGCCTCTTTCAAAGCAAAAACCATTTTGAAATACCACTTCCCTTCTGCTTGGCCACCGACTCATTTGAAACTCTTAAACCCCTACTGTATGCAGAACACATGTACTTGATACATATTCAGAATGAAGAAGCAGTTTGTGCAAAGAGTTATGATATAGAGATATAAGAGCATATAAGAGCTATAGAAGAAAAAGAGGTTACATCTCACAAGGGATAGTGAGGGGAAGGCACAAAAGGTCAAGAATAACCCAACTTATTTGTGGTTTTGGGACTTTTCTGGGTGCTTGGCAATGTTGATGGAAAGATAACTGAAATTTTAGTTCATATAATGCCCTATGTGTCCCAAATTATTTCTTGGACATCTAATTTCTTTAACTGTATTGTACTGTAATTTCATTAAGGGCAGAGATAATTCTGTCAAATCAACCCCACTTTACTCCTAAGGAGCACATGTGTTTAAAGGCAGCTCAGTGCCTCATTGATAAAAAGTTTGCATCAAATGCTTATTGAACAAAAGAATAAATAATCCATGACCTAAGCTGAAGTTCATATAGCCTCTATTGAAAAAAACTTTAATTATATTTTTACAGATTCATAGAAATTCAGGAGTGAAAAGTATCTTAAGAGTTATTTGGTCTAGTAATTCCCAAATCTGGAGATATATTACAATTGAATAGGGGTGTGTTGGGATGGGTTATTTTTAGAATGTAGACTCCTGACCTCTTCCCCAGACCTACTGAATTAGAATCTGTGTGTTTTGTGAACTAGAATCTGTGTGTTTTGGAAACTGTGGTCTAGCGTTTACCAGGCACTGCTGCTTCTGCTGGGCTGTCAGGTTTTGGGCCCCCAAAATGAAGTTTGACTGCATCTAGTGTCTGACAATTGATTTTTTTCTCCATGATAACACCTCTGCAAACACGATATGCTGTCTGGGTGTCCCTGAGTCTCCAGCAATCTGGGATTTTCTTTACTCTTAGTGGCCAAGGGAAATGACTTGTGCCCCCTCCTCACATTATGTGAGTGCCTGAAGGGAGTGGTGTTTGTCTGAATCTTTCTATGCTTGAACCTTTTCCTTCTAACTCTCCAAGCTCTAATTATCCTGCAAGCTTGCAGGGCTGTCCTCTTTCTCCCATTCTGCCCCTCACTGCTAACAAAAAAATCACTACAAAGTGTGCTTATAAAAGTTTGGGGAAAATTGTCTAACAAGTACATATTGAGAATCATTCTGTGCCAGGCAATGAGTGGACAATAAATGTAAGCTCCTCGCAATCCAAAAATAAAACAAAGCGAACAAACGTGATCCTTACCGTCATAAAGTGTAGAGTCAATTGGCTGATGCGGATATTATTAACCCAATAGTTACTGAAAATATGTATAAAACCTCAGCTGATGCAGATGAAGCATGCAGAGTTGTTATAAAAGGGAGATACGTGGGGCACTAAAAATAATAGTAAGAATTGACCTATTTGGCACTTAAGAAATGGCTTCCTCAAAGAAGTGATAACCTGAAAGCCATCTACAGGAAAAGCATGTGAAAAGTTTTGTGACAAGGAGGATGGGAACTAAAAAGAGACTTGTATGATGTACCTTAGAGAGAAAGTAGGAATGTGGTACCGATGGGGCTGGTGAGGAGGATGAGCCTGCAAAAGAGACTGGAAAGACTGGAGGCAATTTGAGATGGGATAGCTGCACAAGAGCCAAGCAGGGAGAGAATTCAAGGAGGAGCTGATCAATAAGCCAAATGCTTGAGGGTCAAATAAATAAAGTGAGCTCTGAATAATTCCTATTGGATTTAGTGTCTTCGGGTCATTAATAACCTACAGAGCCAGGGCTGTTTTCGATGGTGTGGTGAAGAGGAAAGTCAGATTGAAGCAGGCTGTGAGATGAATGTGTAGGGAGAACATGGAAAAAGAAAAATTGGCAGTGCTTTTGAGATCCTTAACTGTGAAGGAGAGGAGGAAGATAAAGGGATGGCGGGGAAAGAGTGAAGTTGAAGGAACTTTTTAAAGATTGGAGTACGTGCTTTTTGTTGTTGTTGTTGAGACGGAGTCTCGCTGTGTCACCCAGGCTGGGGTGCAGTGGCGTGATCTCGGCTCACTGCAACCTTCATCTCCCAGGTTCAAGTGATTCTCCTGCCTCAGCCTCCTGAGTAGTGGGGACTACAGGTGTGTGCTACCATGCCTGGCTAATTTTTTGTAATTTTAGTAGACACGGGGTTTCACCATATTAACCAGGATGGTCTCAATCTCCTGACCTTGTGATCCGCCTGCCTTGGCCTCCCAGAGTGCTTAGCTCCTATTTGAAAGCTAACAGAAAAGACCCAAATGGGAAATGTTAAATATACAAAAAGAAGGAATAGTCAACACTAATATTACTGCAATGACAGAGCAGATGGAAGGGTTGGCTTTAGAGAGCAAGCAGACAGCATCTTCACTGTAAAGTAGTGGAGGAGGTGATTGTGGGAGCAGACAAGTAGGTATGCAGCCCAACCCAGCACACACCTTAAACCTCAGGATGAGACTGCTCTGTCCTAGAGCCTACCAGCCCCTGCTGCCATGGGGAACTTCTTGTGGCCAACTTTCTTTCCAGTTCCTACCTATTGATACGCTGCTCATAAACACCACAGCCCTTCTTCTTTCACACTCACTTCTTCTGTTTGTCTTTCTCTTCCTCCATTCTTCTCCCATCTCCCTTCTCTTCTTTCTTCTCACCTCTGTCTTTCCTCTTCTCACCCCTTTCTTTTCAGTTATTGGACCATGAGTCCCTTTTTTTCCATGCTTCCCAGTAAGATTCAAAATCCCTCCCAACATGTAGCATGTGGAGAAATGTAGTACCCTCTATATTTAGCCCCAGTCCTTCAAATGGTGCCCAGCAAGCCCAACCACATTCCACCAAAATGTCTAAGGTCCAAGATCATTTTTTATCTAGACAGAGCTGAGCTGTGCCTTTCCCCAAGAAGGCAAAACTTCCTCTTTTCTTCTATTTATTTTAATAAAATTTATCCTTCCCAGTGTACTCACCTTACAGAGCTGCTGTAATGATAAGACAAAATATTTAAGTTGTGCGGTAAATCACTTCCAGTTTTCAAACGGCATAATAAAATCATTTTGCTACATCATCCTCTCATAAATTATGCTAAAACAACAAGAAAAATGATCAAGAAAAGTAGAGATTCCATCTTTAATAAAACTAAGAGACAGCTAAAACCCTGAACCACGATATACAAAAGTATACAGCAGATGGAAGAGTGATGATATGCAGTATCTGATTGACTTTCAGTGTCTGCATTTAGTTATGTAAAGAACTGAAAGCTTTTCTTTAAGCTATGGATCTACATTTTATTTACATCAATAAAACTAACGGGCCTATTTAAATGGTTTTCCCAAAATAAGGGTTAGTCTGTTCAGATATAAAGCCAAACTTTCATGTCTTATGAGCTAGAAAATCTCTTGCTTTTTTAGTGATGGTAGCTTTTATGGCAAGCAATCTTCAAGGTTTCTAAAAATATCTCAGGGTTTGGTTTTAAAAAACAGGGGCCCTATTTTTTCTAAATATGTTGGATAATTCCCCCTGCAGAATGAGTAATCCACAAGGTCATAACTCTGTCTTTGGTTTATTTCTTACTAGGGGAATGGAAATGTTCCTGATGTCAAATATAGCATCCACAGACAATCAGATGTTACATGGTTACCTTTTGGCTTAAGTAAAGTAATTCAAAGGAAACATGGGCTTGAGAACCCCAAGATTTTGTATGGCTTTTTCATCGCTATCGCCATTGGACATTTTTAGCCTAGGCATCGTACTTCTGTGGGACTTTTCACTGAGCTCATAACCTAGTGGGGAAGTGCCAAGTTGGCTCCATATATAGGACATTTAGGAATTGTCCAGTAAGAGAGTTTAATTGGTCTTGCCTGGGGTAATACAAGTCAGGGCAAGATGTTCTTATTCCTACATAATGAATATCGATACAGGAAGATGAATGATAAGTGGTTCCACCCCTCACCCCACAACCCTGTACTTTCCATAAAAAAGATAAAGCCCATGTCCAGATACTCAGAACAGGGAGAGCGGCACGTCGTCCGCTCTTCTTTTTGCTTTGTTTCTATATTAATAGTGATAAAAGAAGTTGAAGAATAGTTTTCCCTCACAGAGTTCCCTCCTGCATGATAAACACATGGACAAAATTCTTTCTGATCTGTACCAAGCCTCCCTGATCACCCTCAGAGGGAGCTCCACACGGAAACATTTGCAGAATATTTGATAACTAACTGTGCTGCGGTTTGCAGATATGTGGTGCGTATCCAAGCAAGAAAATTTAGCCTTTGCACTCTGGGAATTGACTGACCTAATTAGTCAATTCAGACCTTTCATCATGAGAAAACAATTTACGCCTCTCTCAGCCCCATTTATGGTTAATGGGACAAATGAGAATACAGGAGATTGAGGTAAAGAAGGCGAATGAATTGAGCTGGGACATAAACTTCAGCTACCACTTTGGACTAATTAAGGGATAAGGCTAGTTTGAAACAGTGAAAATTCTAATTAAGGGACAGTTTTCAAAAAATATAATGTTAATTTCAAACATGAATAGTTACCATCAACAGTGGTTGAAAACAGGCAGAGGTCATCCCAGGCCTGCTCAGAAGAACAGGGAAGGCTGTTTCCAAATTTGCACATTGCTTGCAGAAACCATTGCTGAAGTGCTCAGACAACTTTGCATTCTTTACAAGGATGTCAGCAGTAACATGGAGTCTCTTTTTGTGGCACCCAGAAGTTAGCTTCTTTGCTTCATTTATTCATTCATTCAACAGATATATATATATATATATATTTTTTGAGAAACTTTTAATTATCAGGATTTAGCACTGAACAAAAAAGTAAAGAATCTCATCCCTCATGGAGCTTTGGGAGAAACAGGCAATATGCACATAAATAATTAAAATACATAGCATGTCAGATGCTGTTGAGTGATATGGAGAAAATAAATTGAGTGGGAAGAGACTAAGGAATAGTGGGAGGGTTGGAGAGAGAGGGCAGGGTTGCAGTTTCAAATAGCATGGTTGGAATAGGCCTTTTGGAGAAAGTTATGTTTGAGTAAAAACCTGAAGGTCATTGGCATGAATTCACCTGAGAGAATGAGTATTCCGAGTGGAGGGAAGAGTCAGTGCAAAGGCCCCAAGGCAGGAACACACTGGGCAAGGACCAGAGGTAGCAAGAAAACTGGTGTGGATGGAGTAGAGTGAATAAGGAAGAGGGTAAGTAGGAGTTTTATGGATAAGAGAGGAAATAGGTAGAAATGGGGGAACCAGATTGCATAGGGCTGTCTAGGGGATTATAAAGACTTCATTGATGCTTTGGACCATGGAGGTATATGCATTAAGAAGTGTAGCTTATGAATTTTTCTAAGTGAAAGGTTAGATTTGGTCAAAGTCTTTAGCCTTTGGGTAGTCTCAAGCATGTTAAGGTGTCTCCTAAAATAATAACTACTTAAATAGCAGGCGATGAGAATTGCTCTGAATGTCTAAAGTTACAGATTTCATTTCCAGTCAAAATTGCTAGTGAAAAGTAACCTAATTGACAAAGAATGCAATTGTCTCCCCAGAGAAAAGCAGGCTTTAACTATGGGAATATTTAGAACTAGTATAAAAATTAGTATAAAAATGCTTAAAGGAATCAGAACCATAGAATTCGTATTATGTTTAGAATTTATGCATAATTAGTATTGCATATATCAATTTCAAATATGGAAGAGAATAATGGATTTTAGTGAATATTTCTAAGGTTATATATAGCACTAGAATATTAAAATGATTCTAATTTCACCATATAAAGTTAATTTGATTTATCTGAGTTTCTTAAGTATTATGGAAGGGTCTGTCAATCAGAAATTTTAACTTAAAAGGAAATACAATATATTAAATTTATAAACAACGTTTGTCATATTGAAAGTGTTTAGGTTACCAAGTTTGTAAGTGGAAACCAACCAGTATTATTCAAATCCCCATAACAAGCAGTTGTAAATATTTGCTAGATTTTTAAATTAGAGTAAGAAGTTGAACATAAAAGCTCAAGGAAGAATTCAATTTCAGCATCTGTAACTTTAATAAAAGGTTATTAATAAAGTATCTTGAATAATATTTTCTGCACACAAAACTACCCTTAATTGTACCAGAATGTTTAAGTTTATCAGCAGTCATTTACTGTGTAGTTTCTAAAACTCCATTTTCTTGCCTTGTTCCTTTCACTGCACTTTTTCTCACTCACACCTTCAGGTGCAGCACGTGTTTTAATGAAATTACTATTTAGAAAAAAAATATTTCATGTAGGATCCTGAAAAATTTCTGAGTGTGCCTAGAGGGAATTGTGCAGCGGTATTCATGCCGTCTTTCATGCCATCGGGTGGGCTTTCCTTTGTTAATAATTGTTCTTCTGGAAAACTGGAATGGAGCCCAGGCAGAATTAATTTACAAGATTACAAGTTATGCACATGTCTTCTGGAGCAACTGGTCTTCCATTATACACCTTATTTCCTAAAATTTGTCATATTATAGCAAGAAATGTACCTTGTATGATAAAGAACAATATGTTCCAACTTGTGTCAGGCTAATGAGATATGAATTAAAGGATAATATTTATTCCCCTGAATTAATTAGATAACTATGTTGCTCCATTTGAGGGGAGGCACTTTTAAATAATCTTGAAAATTACATTATAATCTACACCTTGAATTTCTGTTTTTGATACCCTTTGAAGCTCCTTGTGATGAATCACTCACTCTGTATACTTCTGGATCCCCAGCCATGTTTGGGTCAAACTTCAGAGCTTTTAGGATCTGGCTTTAAAATAAAACAGGCCCCTAGAGTTTGTTTGTTTACGCATATTTATTTTTTGTCCCCAAACATATTAAGCAAGAAAAGACTATAAAATCTAGAAAATTAGCTTAAATAATGCTTGAAGACTTATAAATTTAGCTTTTATATTCATCTTCTTTTATTTTGCTGCTATTCCTTATATAATTCATCAGTTCATGATTTTTGACATTACATTTTTTTGTATGTGTGTGTGGTAGGGAGTTTTCTCTAATAGGAATACATGTGTTTGCTAATATTTGGGGGGGGACTGGTGGAGATGCCACCAAATGGAGAAATCACTACCTTAATGGATGCCAGTGAAAGAAAACTCGGGGGAACTACATGTACAGCAATTATCAAATACTGTCAATTACTTGTTAGAACATTTTTCCAGGAAAAAAAGGTTCGATAAAACTGAATGTTTTTTGTAATTGGAGGCAAAAGCTTTGGTCTTTCCTAAGTTTTACCTAGGCTTCTTCAAGAGGGCTCCCTGGCACCATCAACATTTTGACCCCAAGAGAGGGCATTTCTTCTGCTCAAAGCCCTCTGAATCCTGTCCATGTCCCAACCTCCTTTCCCAGCTCAATAAGAGTTTTTCTCTCATAAGTCCATGGGAACTTGTGCCTATCTCTATTCTGACACATCATAATATGTCAATGTTAAAATATTGTTTGTATTTATTACTTCTCTACTAGATCAGATCCCTGAAGACAAGATATATTACACATATAATAGGATAAAAAGTATCAACACGTGAAGCCTGTTGTGACAGGTTGTGTGGAATGGAGGAGAAGGCAATCAAGAGCCAAGATATTAAGGACAGAGCAACAGAAATGAGAGAGGGTTCTATTGGGGCAAAAATGTGAGATACTTCTAGAAGGTTCAGGGGGCCTGAATAGAGCAAAGAACCAAGAAGCTTGATGAAAGTTTCCCAGGATCAGTCACGAATTTCTGTGAGCTATAGAAGAAAAGGTCACAATTTCTATTGATTTAAATGCAACACAATCCCAAGACTGGACTACCAAGGAATTACAGCCTCATATGCCTCACACAGAGATCTTTGCTCCTGTTGTGCAAGATCTCAGTGCCTAGTGCAATGAATAGCTTATAGTAGATGCTCAATTAATACTATTGATTGAATGTTGGACTGAAAGCTTTGTGCCATTCTCTACTTTGCATAGGCTTATTTTTGTTCCTTGGAGTGGATGTTCCCTTTATATTCTGAATATTCTGGCTTTGTAGTAAATATTAAGTGATAATTAACTGTTATTAACCATCTGTTCAAGAAGTGTGTACAAATGATACTGAACTTGCTTAACAAGCAAAATTTTCACTTGATTTGGGGGCATTTAAAGTTCACATTTGTGTCAGCAGACCAAAGAGTTGGAAGTAATGCAGAAACTTTTTATTATTAGATAAAGTGTTTGATTAATAGGAGCCCATGTTGTGAATCCATGGATGTTAATTTAATGTTACTTTCCTTCTTACTATCTACACATTATCTAACATTTACTGCTATGATTCTCTTTCCTATATATTAGCAATTAATTTTAGTGCTAGGAGGCAGGGGGAGAAAAAAATTATGCAGGCTAGTTGGTTGATGGTCCATGAAGTCAAGAGAGAATCTTTGGGGTAACAGACAATGTAAGGAGTATGTACTCTCTGGAAGCACTTCTGGAGGCTTTCTTTAATTTGGCACAAATAGGGTCATTCATCCTTCTTTAACTGCTCTGACCATGCCGGCTACTCTGATTCTCACAGCTAAAATAGCTCAGTGGGAAAAGAGGGGGTGGTGACAAGGGCAACACAAGTGGAAATGACATAAAGGAAAGAGATTGCAGTGGGGGAGGGAGATACTGACTGGGTTATATGAAGCTGGGAAGAGAGATATGGAAAATAAACATAGCTATCTTAGCCCTCCGCTCTATAATTATGAGAGTTAACCTCAATGCAAATGGTCAGCTCTCTAGTTACCCACTAATCACCTTCTATAATGACCTCAAGGTCTCACCTTCACACTCCCAAGCTGTTCCCAGGCTACTGAGATAGGATGCAGACAGATTGATTGTGGAGAATTTGTGTCAGAGAGTATTCTGAAGTCAAATGCAAGTGATTTGAGATTTTTCTTTTGCTTTATTTAAGTTGTCTCTTTTCCTCCTTTAGGGGTGGTTAATTAAACATTGGCTCCATGTTCCTGTTATAATATGAAAGTTTCCTTACTATTCTCACTTTGAATTCTCTAATTCATAATCTCCCTGATACTTAAAGCTAAGGGTTGCAAAAAGTTTCAAAAGACTTCTGGCTTATTTTTTTTCCCTAGCAACTTCTGGCATATTGCATTTAGTATTCCGTCTTTAACTTTCAAAAAAATACTGTAATAAAAATCTATCATGAGAGATACTTACATAGCATCTCCAACATTCACAATTCTGAATATCATATTTTAATTTTTATTAAGAGCTCTTTCACTATACTTTATTTTAGATGCACCCTAAATTCCTTAGGACTTGAAGCTGACAGTAGATTGCTAGTTTGGGGGACATGCACAGGAGCTCTTTAGAAAGCCATTAGATCTGAAATGTTGTAATGTGTTTATGATGGAACTATAAATGGTCAATCAGTTAGGATAATTTAGATCTGTTTATTTTACACTGTGATCTGTGGAGCTAGTGTCCAAGGAGATCTTGGGGAAGGGGGTTGAGGCTTCTAAGAAAAGAACATTGGGCAGAGTTTGATGCCCACCACCCGTGTCCACCCATGCCACAACTCCTGTTTTTATCTGTTTTCAAATGTTAGACTTTCATACAAATTTATTTTGAATAAAGTACCTCATGGCTTAACAAGTTGAAAGCCCCTAATATAAACGACTGGAGTTGCTTGAATAACAATGTATTGAATCCATTTATTTGGGGCATTCAATAATCTCTGGCATTCTAATGCTCTGGCATTCAGATAGCTAAAGGAGCAAAACTGGACACATTTTGCTTTATGGTTAGATTTTGTTCTAAATGCTTGGGGACTTTACTTTCTTTTCCAAATGTTCATATAATTTGAGCATGTGGATTTACAATGGCAGCACTTGGAAGAGCTTTTCTTCCTAGATCCTTTGGTGATGACTTCAATATACTGCAGAAAGATACTATAGATGTCCTAATAATTGAATCTGTTGGGATGTTTTCAACTGCAAATGATAAAAAGTTGAACCCTGACTGGTCCAGGTGATTTATGGATTCACATTCCTGAAATCACCAGAGGTAAAGGTAGTTTTGGAATGAATTCGGTGCCTCAAGTGTTCTATCTGTTAGACCAATTGGCCAATTCTTAGGTAAGTACATCTCTAGATAGACCAATAGACCAATTCTTAGGTAAGTACATCTCTAATAGATGGAAGACGGTTTTAGACATTCATCTAACCTCAACAACTCTGGAAAATAATAAAGTTTCCCAACAATTAGGAAGAAAAAGTCAATTTTCACTCTCATTGGCTCTGAACATGCATGTCTCTGAAGCAGCAAGATTGACAGTATTCAATTATATGCCCAGTCCTGGGAGTTTGGGGTGTGGTCAGTCCCATCTAAACCACAGAGATTGAGAATGAATGAGGGGTGGCTTACCTAAATGGAAATTAGAATATTGTTGACAAAAGGTGAAAATTGAGGCAGAACAGCAAGTATAACAAATGTCCATTTCAGTTACGCATGACTTTTTGTTCCAAACAGCTATGTTTTCAATCAGCATTAAAAATCTAAGATAGTAACCTGTTTTCTGTTCACAGGTCTTAAAAAAAAAAAAAAGGCAGAGGAAAATAAAATGCTACATTAAAAGAACTAAATCAAAATATCAAAACTGAAGTAAGCTTTAGTCATAATTTGGTTCTCTCTCTCTTTTTCCTTCCATTTTTCCCCTGGGTAAAACACCTGAAAGGTACATGTCTGATGGGTTGAAAAGTGTGAGAGCCTGATTGGGAAATTAACTATTTTATTACTTAAGCCACAAAAGTATCTTCTTTTCTCAATCTTCCTGCTTTTTTCACACAAAGAAGAAACAGAAAAATGAATTTTCAATAGTGACAGCTCAAGTCTTTTTTTCAGCAGTAACTTTCTCTCTCCCTTTTCAGCTGCCTCTCTTTGCTGCTCCTCTTGATCCTACCAAAGACCTTGCCCAGGTTACCACTGAGATCAAGAAAATTAGGGAATCTTGCATAGAGGCGAGAAATGGCACATGGGTGTTCTAGCCTGTGGGATAATCTACATTAGTGTAGAGTGAAGGTGTCTTATGCCTCTTTGGAAAGAAAATTCCACAAGAGCAATAGGGAGAGACTGCAATCTCATGACAGCCTGCTTGGGCTTTCCCATTATTTGTAATATAAATTATCATATAAACTAAACACTGGTAATTTTAAACTATTATCTGCCACTGTTTCTCGATTTCGTGCCTATGCCTGGGTATCAACCCTCTCTGGGTCTTTTTGTTTGTTTGTGTGTTTGTTTGTTTTGAGACGGAGTCTCGCTCTGTCGCCCAGGCTGGAGTGCAGTGGCACAATCTCGGCTCACTGCAAGCTCCGCCTCCCGAGTTCACGCCATTCTCCTGCCTCAGCCTCCCGAGTATCTGGGACTACAGGCGCACGCCGCCGCGCCCGGCTAATTTTTTGTATTTTTAGTAGAGACGAGGTTTCACCATGTTAGCCAGGATGGTCTCGAACTCCTGACCTCGTGATCCACCCGCCTCCGACTCCCAAAGTGCTGGGATTACAGACGTGAGCCACTGCGCCCGACCTAGGGTCTTTAATTTCAAACACTATGTCCTTGTATTTGGGTTTCTCCCCCAAATTATGAATGACTTTCTTCTTTGGGCCTGACCCAAAGTCAATTGTATTAAATGCCACGAAATAAAAATTTCTGGATACCAAAGAGAGAAACGAGTCAAATAAACATTACATTCCCTATTAAAAATAATTCTTATATCATTGTTATCAGTTTTGTATCTGAAGATGGGGAACTATGTGTTCAAACCATACTGGGCACTGAGATGGTATTTTGATTCATGTTGGGGCACATAAACTAAAAGGACTGCCATAGCTTTCAGGTTAGCCTCTGCAAGAATATTTGGGGCATCTACTATAACCCCTGGAGGGAGAATCTTTGCCCTTTCCACTACATCCCAGATCTCTGAGAACAAATGTTGTGACTGATAAAATTCACCAGATCCTCTGCGGGAATAATTGTATTAGCCCATGTGTAGACAAGGGCACAGCCAGACCCTTCAACAAAGGAATATACTTTATTATTTATTTTTAGTTTTTTGAGATAGAGTCTTGCTCTGTTGCCCAGGCTAGAGGGCAGTAGTGTGGTCTCAGCTCACTGCAACCTCCGCCTCCCGGGTTCAAGCGATTCTCCTGCCTCAGCCTCCCGAGTAGCTGGTATTACAGGTACCCACCACCATGCCAGGTATATACCACCATGTATTTTCTTTTTTCTTTTTTTTTTTTTTTGAGATGGAGTCTTGCTGTGTTGCCCAGGCTGGAGTGCAGTGGCCGGATCTCAGCTCACTGCAAGCTCCGCCTCCCAGGTTTACGCCATTCTCCTGCCTCAGCCTCCCAAGTAGCTGGGACTACAGGCGCCCGCCACCTCGCCCGGCTAGTTTTTTTGTATTTTTTAAGTAGAGCTGGGGTTTCACCGTGTTAGCCAGGATGGTCTCCATCTCCTGACGTCGTGATCTGCCCGTCTCGGCCTCCCAAAGTGCTGGGATCACCGGCTTGAGCCACGGCGCCCAGCCCGTGTATTTTCAGTAGAGATGGGTTTTCCCCATTTTGGCAGGCTGGTCTCAAACTCCTTATCTTAAATGATCCGCCCACCTCAACCTCCCAAAGTGTTGGGATTACAGGCGTGAGCCACCGCGCCCGGCCAAAGCGATATTCTTTAAATAGCTTAGTAAGACATGATTCCTTAAGTGATGATGGAATCTCTGAAACAAAAGTGTGAAATTTTCATATATTACAGAACAGTGTTATCCAATGGACATGTAAAGTGTAAAATTTTAAATTTTCATGGTGCCATATTTTTTAAAAAGTTAGAAAACAGATGAATTATGTTGTTAATATATTTTAACTATCATGTAAAAATAATATAAATTGTATCATTTCAGCATATAATCAATATAAAACTTATTAATGAGTTTTTCCCCTCCAAACTAAATATTCAAAATCTGTTGTATTTTATTCTTACAGCCAGTCTCAATTTGGACTAGCCAACCTTCAAGGGCTCAATAGTCACATGTCACTAGTGGCAATTAGTTGCTAGTCTCAGATGGTGGAGTTGTAGAATCTCCTGAGATTGAATATAAAGAAATTCTTACATCTCAAGATTAAGTAATCTTCAGCATGCCTTGCTTAGGAATAATGGTCACAAATGTATTATTCTGTTCTCAGAAGAAGTCATTAAATGTCAGGTTGATAGGACATTCAAGCTTCAAAGTTGAGCAGGGAAGTACAGATTTTCCCATAGATCTCCTATAACTTATTTCGAGGCTTTGTTCATATTATTTTTGCTTTGCTTTGTCTTAGGCTTTAAACCAATTTGATATCCAAACTATGTACTTATTTATTTTTATTTCTAAAATGAGACAGCCTTACCTAAGTAATTTTAACTAATTTTTAAAAATGGACTGTAATTAATTTTTTTTTAGAACTGTGCTCCTGTTTTCTTAGACGTCATTAAAGAAACTGCTGTGGGAGATGAGAAAGAGCATGTCTATTTCTATTCCAGAAATATTTTACTTGTTAACCTCATGTTTGATAAAATGATGTTCAATTAGTCAGAATGTAAGCTGCATGAAACCATGTGATAAATTGTTCCTCAACTAGAAAGTTGGTTCGCCTCCTTATTAACTTGCTTACTTTCCTTCTTTTTCTTATAGCCGTCCTTCCTGATAGATTTTTTTTTATGGATGTCATAAAATCAATCTTACATTTTAATTTTTACCATAGTAATAAGCTCTTGGAAACACACACACACATACACACACACTTAGATAATACATTGTAGTACAAAAATTTTGTTGAATAATTGTTTTCATTTTTATTTCTAAATCTCAGTGTATACCAGAGAGTAACCACTGAATAGTACCTAAATGGAAGTTAACAATGGTTATGAAAATATAAATTACCTTTACTATAATTATTTTGCCTTTTGGAAATGTTTAATAAGATTATGGATAATTTGTTATCCAACACTGATACATGACACCTCTCAGAGATGCCTGTCATTGGTAGCTGCCTGGATTAATTTTATATTGCTGCATAACACATTACCACAAGCTTATTGGCTTAAAACTTAGCTTATTATCTCATAGCTTTGTTGGTTGGAATTCTGGGCAGAATATAACTAGGTTCTCTGTTCAGGGTCCTGTAAGGCTAAAATTAAGGTGTCAGCTGGGGCTGAGGTCTTATCTGAGGCTTAGGACCCTCTTCCAAGCTCATGGGGTCATTGGCAGAATTTGTTTCCCTGCAGCTGTCGAACGTGTGAACTTTGTGTCTTTAAGACCAGCAGGAAAATTCTCTTATGCTTCAAATCTCCTCTCAGTAAGGGCACATTCCCTTCTAAAGGTTCATCTGGTTAGGTCAAGCCTACCAAGGATAGTCACCCTTTTGATTAAATCAAAGTAAACTATTTAGGGCCCTTAATTACATCTACAAAATCCCTGTTGCCATATAACTAATCTTGGGTATAACACTGGGGAGTGGAGATAGTGGAAGATCTTAGAATTTTGCCTACCAGATTTTCCACATGCCTTGAACACCCTCTATTTATTTGATACGTCTCCATGTTGTGAGCTCCATTTTCCAAGGGTAGTTTGAAAAGAAAAAAAAAAAAAAAAAAGTCTGCATTCTCAGACTCCCTTGTGGCTAAGCTGCAGATGTGTAACTATGGTTTTGTAAGTTAGAGGCAGAAGTGAGACTTAACCGTGGAGGTGAACTGTAGGAAGAAACAGATCCGGGATGATTCATGCCTTTTGCTAACGTGGGGGTGGTGGTGGCCGTGGTAACTTCCTGCTCGGACCAGTTCTTCAGTGTGGTTCTAAGGAATGGTTCCTGAGGGGGTAATCTTGAGACTATTCCTCAGCCCACCCAACAGTTCTCTGAGCCGTCTAATATCTTTCAATGAGTTCATTTATCTACCTACGCTAGCCACAGTAGCACCACAGTAGATTGCAGTGCTTACAAAATAGCCCCAAAGGGTACGACTCCTAAAATTCCTTGTATATACTTTATGACTCTGGAGGAAATAATGTCTTTCTAATAAGATGAAATTCAATTAAAGCATTTTCCCTGCTTGGAGAAAATGGCTGTGGTTTATTAAAGAAGCATTTGATGTCTATTCCTTCTCTACTATTATCTTATTTGCATTTTCTGGAACATGATTAGTTATAATGTACCTATAAGTTTTCATAAAACCACCATGAAAATAATTATGCCTGAATTATGTGGATTCTATAAATATCATCTAGCTATCTCCTCATTTCATATTACCTCCTTTCCCTCAATTGCAACAATACTGTTAAGATATAAATAAATCATTAATACTTGATTTTCAGATATATGCTCTTGCTATTGAGCTTGAGATATTAAAAAATCTCGGTTGACTATAGTTTACCTTGACATGTTCCTCCCATTAAGGCATTTGACTTTTTTGATTATTGTTGACTGATAACAACAAGCTAATTGTTCATGCTGAATAATTGTGTGAAACTCTTTTCTACATAATTTTCAAAATTCTAAACAAGTTGCATTTTTACTACTCTTGTCATTTTTTTCTTTAGGTTTATGTTGTATGACTAATTACATTCTAAATTCCGGGAGAAAAGGTATGAATACCTGCAGAGTATTTTGTAAATAAACATTGATTAGGCAAAAAATGCCATGTTTTCTTTCATATGATTTCAAACTGATTGTATTTTCTATTTTATTTTATATCTACCATAGTAACATTTTAATCAGTATCATAGGCCCAAATTTCCTTTTTATGGAAAATAACCTATTCCTAATGATAAATAATCTTGTCTTTAAACACACACACACACACACACAACACACTCATTATTAAATATTTTGCATCTGAAATAGTCAGTTTGTGATTCAGTGCTTAGATTGTTTAATAAATGATAAAATATTTTGCAGATTGGCCTCAATATAAGGTGAATAGTGATTTTTCAATGATCTTTTGTTCAGTTCTAGTGTTTCCTTCATACCACCAAATTCACACTCTGCTTATACCTAGATTTGCATCCTGCTGCTCTTGCTAACTTGCTGAGGGGCAGTGTGGCCTAGTGGATACTCTTTTGGCTTTTTGTTTCCTCATCTCTAAAATTAGGCAGCAGATTCTATGATTCTAAAATGTATCTACAAGTGGCCATTATTTATGTAAAGTAGTATGAGTAGCTTTATTAAGGACATCATTTTTATCATGATATCATTTATCATTATTTTTTCAAATGTAGTTCCTGCTGAGAGTCTCTACTATTGCGTTTTCTTCTGTCTTATTTTGTACTCAGGAAACATTTTAACTAGTGTATATTTAAGTATGTGTGAGCATGTGTGTACTTTTAGTGCTTTCCCTGTGGAGCTGTGTGAGAGACATCATCAAGGTGATCTTAGGGTTAACGATAGTTGTTTAATACAATTACTGTATTTTACAAGTGATCGATTTCATTTAACAAAGTGCTAGTGAACTCACAGGGTTTGCACCATTTTTTAACCAGCTCTAGTCACTAGCCAATTCATAAAAATAAGAATGTATCTCTGGAATGGAGAGATAAATTTATTTTACCTAAATGTTCCATCGGATGAATGTTTCCTGTTCCCGAAAAACATTTTTTTGGATACTTTAATGATTGCCAAATATTCTTTTAAATTTTCAATTCCAGATTGTTAGTGGGACATTCCATTGACAGGGCTAAGTGTCAGTGGGTTCTGAACTATAACAAATAAGTATTCTTAAGCTTGGTATTTCCTGGACCTTTAAAAATCCAGGATCATTTATAAGGTAGTATCAATTAGGATTTGTTGGTGGTAAGAAACTGAAATTAACTTTTTACTAAATAAATTGAACTTATTAGAAAGATCAAATAGCTCAGAGAAGTAAAAGAAAAGTTTTACGAGCCAGGCTGGGCGGGGCGCAGTGGCTCACGCCTGTAATCCTAGCACTTTCGGAGGCCACGGCGGGATGATCGATTGAGGTCAGGAGTTTGAGACCAGTATGGCCAGCATAGCGAAACCCCATCTCTACTAAAAATACAAAAGTTAACCAGGTGTGATGGCGTGTGCCTGTACTCCCAGCTACTCTGGAGGAGAATCGCTTGAACCTGGTGGGCGGAGAAGTTACAAGATGGAAGGAACCAGGGTCTTTGAGTCCTCTGAACTACTTGAAGGAGAATAGCCATACTAGAAATACTCATTGGACCTTTATGTGAGCAAGAAATCATTAAAAAAAAATTTTTTTTTGAGGAAATTGAAATTTTGGCACTAGGTATTAAGCCTTACCTTAACTCATACACCCACTAAGATTGTGTAAAGTTGGGGGAGAAGGAGCTCCTCTGGAAATATGAAGGTGTCGTTGCCATAAGAAAGAAAATAAGTGATGGGCTGGCAAGAACAACAGCCATCCACCACAGCAGCCCCTGTAATGATCTCTGTAATGGACACCTTATTTGCATATCAATTTATAAGCCATTAATGGGGGCCACAGTAGTCTGAGTAATGGCCTCCCAAAGACGTCCATGTCCCAATCCCAGAAGCCTATAAATACATTACCTTACATGGCAAAGGGGAATTAAGGCAGGAAATAGAATTAAGGTTGCTAATCAGATGATCTTAAAATAAGGAGATTGTTCGGGACTATCTAGGTGATATGTAATTATAAGGGACCTTAAAAATGGAAGAGAGAGGCAAATGAGGAGGTCAGAGTGACTGCAAGTGGGACGGACTTCCCTCGCCTATTCTAGTTTTGAAAATAGAAAGAAGCCAGCTTCAAGCCAAGGAAGGTGCATGGTCTCTAGAAGTTGGAAAAGGCAAGGAAATGGATCCTACCTAGACGCCACAGAAAGGAATGCAACAATACAGTCCTGCTGGTGTCTTGATTTTTGCTGGTGTCTTAATTTTAGCTGATGCCTTGATTTTAGCCAATATCTTGATTTTTAACCTGATGAGACCTGTCAGACTTCTGGTTTGCAGAGCATAAGATGATAAATTTATATTGTTCTAAGCCATTATGTTTGTGACAATTTGTTACAGCAGTAATAGGAAACAAATACAGGGACCTAGGCATTTTACTTTAGTTAATGGGGATATGCCAATAAAGACATCTCCCCTTTCTTAAGAGGAGAGAGTAAAAAAAAAAAAATAAACAATTTCAAAGTGCACTTAATTGAAGGGTGGAAGTGTGTGTGTGTGTGTGTGTGTGTGTGTGTGTGTGTGGTGGGGTGTGGGGAATGTTGGAAGTAAGAAAAGCAGGGAGAGCAAAAAGATTTCCAGGAGGAAGAGTGGTCTAGATAAAAGCCCAGAAGTAAAAGAGAACTTTAAAAATTTATGTAAGTCATTCTAATTAACAAGAAGACAGAATTTGAGACCGATGATGCTTGAGAGTTGAACAGGGCTAAGATCATGAAGGGTCTGGTAAATCCACCAGGAGCTTAGACTTTCTACAGATGACAATAGGGAGTCCTTAAAGGGTTAGAAAATGAACAGACATGGCTAGATCCACTCTAGATGGAGTCTGATTTCAATGTGAATGATGTATTAAAAGGGGATGGATCTGGAAGCAGAAAGGCCAATCAGGAGTTTGCCATAGAGCCTTGGGCAAGTGATGGTAGGAATCTGGCATAGCACAATGATAGTAAGAGTGAAAAGTAGATGGATTTCAGAAATATAGAGTAGAGCCTATGGACTAGATAGTTCCCTTTGGCTTGGGCAACAGTGTGAAAGGTGATGTGATTCATCCAGCTAGAAATACAGGATGAGAAGGAGGTAGGTGTAAGGAGAAAGAGTGGGGAAATAATGTGTTTATGGTTTTACTTTATCATTGTCATCATCATCATCATTGTAACAATACTTACAACAGTACAATATCAGCTGAAATTATGCTATCATGTATGTATCTGTGTGGTCACTGTCAGCAAACTTCACAAGGGCAAAGGACATCATCTTATTCACTAGAACCTGGGAACGCTGCACACAAGTTCCTTCACCCAATAACATTAGAGGTTCTATTTTGTACCCAAGTACAACTGAGACCTCTCTGAGAATTGCCTGGTGGTTAGCTGGGGCAGGGAGAGCTCATGGCGCTCAGGAGATGAGAGAAGGCTTACTCACATTCAGCAGGAAGAAGGTCATTCCGTGGTCATAACTTAGTAAACTTCAAAGATGCTATTTGAAAAGGTTGCTGATGGAATACATTTTAAAAGGATTACTGTATGTATGCAGTAAAACATGAAGGGGATGTTTTGTTGATTTCAACTTTTTTCTCAAACCACTGAAAAGCAGCATTGTTTCGTATGGAAGGGCTGAATTTTCTCATCAATCTCTAGTGCCTAGAACAATGCCTGGAGCATGGTTGGTGCTCAAGCGATATTTGTTTATTTTTGTGTGAGCTAGGCACTGTTCTAAGAACACAAATTCTTACAGCACTATTTTGAGGTTTTAATTATTCCGACTTTAAGAATGAGAAAACAGGCTGAGAAATCCCACAATTCAAACTCAGATCTGTCTGGCTACAAAGCCTATTATTTTAATCATTCTATTACTGAATTTGTGGGATGTGTGGAACATCCAAGTGCTAATATCTAGTAGATAGTTGAAAATATGGGTCTGAGTTCAAGACAAAAATCTAGCCTATAGATACACTTTTCAAAACCATTAGCATTTAAATGTCATTTGACACTAAGTGAGTAAAATAATGTTACCGAGGCAGTGACTTTGAGACGTATTGACTATAGTCAGGAGGACAACCTCTGCAGTTTGGAAAGCACTGCCTTTGATAATTTGTAGTAAAGAAGCCACGAACTGACAACCCACCGGCCATTTCTGGCATGGAGAGGTATTCTCTTTGGCATGCTATTTCTGGCATGTAGATGTGTTATCCTCGAGCAGATTTTTAAACATCAGAGATTTCAAATGAAAGCCTGAATTTCAGATTGTCTTGAGAAATGGAAAAAAAAAAAAACTGCTAATAGTTATGTTACCTATTGCCTGATATTGGCTGAAGCTGAGAAACAGCTGCTTCCTGTTTTCCATAGAAACATGTACTCCTTATCTTTCTTATCTCCCTGACATTGAATACCAGCTGCCATTTAGGATTATGCTTGTATTTGTTTTCTGTTGTTGTTGTGGTTGTTGTTTTTCTAAGAGAAAAGGTATTTCTTTGCTATATCAAAGATGAAAAAACTAAAGAGTAAGAGAGCCACATAATTTTTCTTTCCTATCACCTGCTTCATTTATTCATGTTAACTACAGATCTCTGTTATCACTTGGGTTTGTGAGTCACAGTCTAGAGTGTTAAAGAGAGAGCCAAAGACAGGAGGCTGGTAATAACCACAAGAAAAGGGAGAAAAAAGAATCCTAGAAAATACTAAAAGGAATTACCAGAGGGTTTAAGAGAAAATCCATCAGAATCGGCCACCAGGAGTTAAG
>NW_016805433.1:3827250-3833468 GCF_001698545.2 Rhinopithecus bieti
TTTTTTTGAGATGGAGTCTTGCTCTTGTCACCCAGGCTGGAGTGCAATGGCGTGATCTTGGCTCACTGCAACCTCCGCCTCCCAGGTTCAAGTGATTCTCCTGCCTCAGCCTCCTGAGTAGCTGGGATTACAGACACCCACCATCATGCCCAGCTAATTTTTGTATTTTTAGTAGAGACGGGGTTTCACCATGTTGGCCAGGCTGGTCTTGAACTCCTGACCTCAGGTGATCCACCTTGGACCTTTTTTATAAGGGCACTAATTTGGTCCATGAGTGTTCCATCCTCCTGATCTAATCACTGCACAAAGGTTCTACCTCTTAATCTCATCACTTGTGGGTTAGAATTTCAACATAATAATTTAGGGGGGTGGGGATCACAAACACTCAGATCATAATAGCATATAAGATGAGTTGAAGTCCTAGGAAAGAGGCTTTGAGAGAAGGAGTTAGTTTGCATAGGGAAATCATTTATAATCAGTATTGACCGAGGGTACTCCTTATAGTGGCTGGAATAATACGTCATTTGAATAAACTGGTGGTCTTCAATTTTGATTGCACCACCAAAGAATCAAAAGTTGCTCAAGAATTAACAACTGAATATCACATTAGACAATTTGAAGGAGAGAAACAAAATAAGCTCTGCTATAATTTTCAAAAAACGACTAAATTTTAACACAAAATAATTTCAAAAGGATTTTCACCTTACCATTAGTCTTTTCGTTTAATAATAAAGGAAGGAGAAGAAACAAAAGAAAAGATAGACTATTTTTGCCTAAATGTCATTCTTAGAAGCAGAGAAGTGTTTGCTTTTCTTCTGTTCCTTCAAATCCTAAGAGAGCAGTACAAGCTGAAGCTTCTCTGCCTTTTCATCTGCCAGGAAACAGCACACAAAAGCAAGGTTTCTCTTAGCAGGGCAGAAACATTTGTTTTCTTTTTTTCTATTCCTTGTTGAGCTGAGCCCTTAAATAGAAATCTACCCACTGTGCTTCTATTGTGTTGTGAGCACCGTGACTTATGTTTATTCTTTATAGATCACATTTTCCATGTTTTACCATGTTAGCAAGTTAAAAAGAATACATATTTTGAAGTGTTCACAAGTGGAAAATTTATAATTCTTTGGTTATGACTAAAGGTTGAGTTGCTAAAATATCATAAAGGGAAATTTGCCTAGAATTAATATATGTAAAATACTCTATGTTAAGTAGCCAGCCATAGCACATAAACTAATCAAATCTCCAGGACCTGAGATTTTACAATAATTAAGATAATGCTTATAAGTAATATATATTATAATGAGAATTTTATTTTTCTATGGAAGATTGGTCACGTAATAGGAAAAAATAGCCAACATGACATGTAGGGCAAAAATGACTTATTAGTATCTGTCAGTCTAAACAGGGTCACTTTCCTACCTCAAAGTCATCTATCAAATAAAACCTTCTTCCCCCATGGAGGCAGATCAACTAGTTTAGCTGAAGTCTCTCCAATGTGAAGCAGCCAGCCGAGAGAAAAGGAGAGGATTCAGAAGCTGAGAGATGTTTTACTTAGTCAAGTTGGTAGGAGAAGACACAATGAGAGAATGAGGAGCTATGCATGTTTAGAGAACTGGGCAAGAGATAAACAAATAGTAGCAGCTATTGTCTGGATGTGTCCCCTCCAACATTTGGGTGTTGAAACATAATGGCCAATATAATGGTGTTAAGGGGCCTTTAAGAGGTGATTAGGCCAACGAGGGTTCCTTCTCTTGTGAATGGGATTAAGGCCCTTATAAAAGAGGCATCATTAATGCTTTGGCTCCCTCACCCTTCTGCCTTCTACCATGTGACGACAACACATTCCTCCCCTTGAAGGATGCAGCACCAGCTGCCATCTTGGAAAGAGAGAGCAGTGCTCACCAGATGACCAAACCTGTTGGGACCTTGATCTTGAACTTCCTAGCTTCCCGCACTGTGAAAATAAATGCCTGTTTTTCACAAATTGGCCAATCTCAAGTATTTTTGTTACAGCAGCACAAAACTAAGAGAGTAGCTCTTGTGATTAGAATGGATGTGGCTTTCAATTGCAATAGGGTCTTACTACTTACATAACAATACTATTGATATTTTATATGTATTTTGCATACCTTTCATTTGAGACCTATTCATGTATTATCCTATATGATCCTCAGAAAAACTTGGTGAGGAAGTAATAGAAGGCTCTATTAATAATAATAACTTGGTTATTATTCTCATTTTACAGGTAAAGAAACCAAGGCTTAGAGACCTGTCCATAGTCGTTTAGTGAGGGAATGCAACATCTGGGTCTAGGGTCCAAATCTATCTCTGCTGTGAAGAGGAACTCATACAGGAGATCTACTTGATTACAAATTCTTGGCCCTGTAGTGGAGGTAAGTCTTTTTATCAACCTTTCAAAGCTGCCTATAGATACCTAGGCATTTATAGGATTTTACAGAGATCATTAGGATTTTATAGAGCTCTTCATATTTTATGGGGCTAATTTTAGCCAATCTTGAGATTGTGTTTATGTTTCTGTAACTATTGATTAACTCAGGAAATATCACAGATTATAAGATACTTAACTATATATTAAATTATAAGATATTTAATATATGATTGTTGAATAAATGAAAAGATCTGTGATGAGCATAGCAAGATCAATGTATTTCTAGGTCATAGCTAATGATAAAATATATAAAGCAATGATTTGCTTTTCACATTTTATGATTTTATAGTGACAGGACCTATTTTTTATTACAAAAGCCTCAAAGGCTAGAACCTTTTTTTTTTTTTTTCTTTTAATAATTTAATCTCAAGTAGGGTTGTGGACATGTGGCCAAGATTGTTGCTGCAGGAAACTTAAGCATAGAGAAAAGGAAATAAAGAAGCAAGGACAGTGAGAGTTCAGTCTAGTGGTGAGAGCACCAGCATCCAGCAACAGCTATGGTGGTGGCAACAATAGTAGGGTGTCTGGTGGCCACAACTAGCAGGGCTAAAGGCAGCATTGTTCTAGCCAGACTTTTCCTCTGTGTCATTTCAGCTGTGGTTCTGGCCTTCTAAGGGCTTTGTTCCTCCCCATTTTCCAAGGCTCTTTCTCTAGTTATTCTGGCTATTCTGTGAGCCACCTGATATCCTTCTGTTTTAGTTAGGATTCTACAGAGAAATAACCAATAGGACATGCATATATAAAGAGATTCAATATTTGGTATAGGGCATTGGCTTACATGACTACAGAGTCTGGAAAGTCTCAAGATCTGCAGGGCAAGTGGACAAGCTAGAGACCTGGGAGATCCCATGGTATAGTTCCAGTCTGAAGCCTGGCAGGCTGGGGACCCAGCAAGAACCAATATTTCAGTTCAAGTTTCAAAAAAAGGAAAAAAGCCAATATCCAGTTCAAATGCAGTCAGGAAAGCAGAATTTTATCTTACTCCAGGGAGGTCAGCCTTTCATTCTATTCAGACCTTTCGTCAACCAATTGAATGGTTGCCCATAGAAATTGAGGGGGAGCAATCTGTTTTACTCAGTCTACCAATTTAAATGTTAACCTCATCCAAAACCACGATTATAGAAATACGCAGAATAATGTTTGACCCAATACCTGGGCACTCAGTAACCCAATCAAGTTGACACATAAAATTAAACATGTTTTTCAATAGGTACTTTTCTGCTCCAATTCACTGGAGTTAGTTTCTGTTGCTTATAAACAAGAAAACTTCAGTTGATTAGTTGCACAGATGAATGTTTATATAAAAAATATTTACAAACCGAACAGTATGTGTTAGTCACTATCCTAGATGTCAAGAATACTGCAGTGAATACAATCAACAGGATATTTGCCTTTATGCAGATGAAATTTTAGTGAAGAGTAGAAAACAATAAACAAGAAAATAAATGAATAAAATAATGCTAGCTAGTAATAAGTGGTATGGAAACAACGACAGGCCTACAGAAAGTAACGGGGAGCAGGGGTGTTCCACGTTGGATTAGAAAGTTAGAAGGTCTCTCTGAAAAGATGATATTTGAGCCAAGACCTGAATGCAAAAAAGAAGGCAGATGTGGTAAAGTCTAGGAGCAAGGCATTCCTGGCAGAGAGAATAGCAAGGCCAAGTTCTTGCAGTGGGAATGAACTTGGTGTGATTGAACAACAGTAAAAAGGAGAGTATAGTTACAGCCCAGTGAGGAAAGGGTTAATAGTACAAGATGAAGTCAGATGTGGAAGAGGTTCAGATTTTATTCTAATTACAATTGGCTGCCATTTGAGTGTTTTAACTAAGGAAGGAAGAGAAGCTGATTTGCATTTTATAAAGATGGCTCCCGTGCTCTGTGGAGAATGAACCATAAAATGACGAGAGTGCAAGCCTGCAGATCTGTTGGGTTCTTGTTACAGGAGCCCAGGGGAGAAAGGACAAACAAAGGATATTTTTTCAGGGCCTCTAAGTTGTGCTAGATGGAGAAGTTCAGCAGAGACGAAGTGAAGAAAGCATATGCCTTGAGCTGCTTATCTTAGAAAAACAGTCTATATTAATCGAAGGCACCATGAGCCAGGGCCACCATGTAAATGCTTGAATAGACACTTCCATTTTCAAGCAATTGAGAAGGTCAAGGCAGTTTCTGTGTTCAATTTTGTGTGCTTTTCCTTTCCATTCAGCTGAAAAGAATAAGCTGACAAGCATCACTGCTCAATTTTTCAGCTTTGTGATAGAGAGAAATAAAATATTATACCCCAAAAGAGCAAAATTCATTTTCTTTACACTGAGATATTTTCTTCGTTTATTCAAGGACTCATGACAAAGAATGTTTGCTTGAGATCATAAAAATATAGCCCAGTGCAAAGTCATTGTACAAACAGTTGTCTTTATCCAGACTATTTATATACTAGTGTATAGCTCTGTTTTATGTATATTTAAACAAGCCAGATATTTTGGAAACATGGTGCCTGGTGTTACCTTAAGTTCTTTATAATCAACACAGTAAAATAAATAAAAAATTATCAACATCAAATATTGATTACATATCACTATTTATTGATTCTATTAGTACCTCTGAAGCTATTTCTAATTTTAAATAAAATTAGAGCATGCAAGAACAGTTTATGTAATAGTTCAATGGGAAGTGTTCTAATTTTGCCTTTCACAGCAACATGGAAATTTTTGTCCTTTACAAACTCCTGATAGGGAAGAAAATGGATAACTAGGATATTATCTAATTAATAAATTGACTGACTTTAGTCATCTCCATGTACAACTGGTTTGACTTCTAAATGAAATGATTCGTAAGATCAGTCAAATAATTGTCAATTCAAGTAACATGTTTTTCAGTCCTCTTTGAATAAATTATTTCCTGTGTTTATTAATTATGGAGATGTATTTTTGTATTCAGCTGTGCCAAATGTCATTTTAAATTTACCTTATATGGATGAGGCCTTATGGAATCAAGTTTTAATTGATCATAGTGGAAATACTGGCAACATTAACTTGATCTCAGGCAAAAGATTAAGGCTGAGCGATCAAAAGATAAGACCTAGGTATCAGTAAGGGGACATGATGAAACTTTTATGGAAAATCTACTCTATATTAGACATCATGCCAGGCGCATTAACTATGTAAACTCAATTTCAGACAAGAGTGTTGCAAAGAAGGGTATTTAGCCTGTAGATAAGAAAGCTCCAAATATGACATATTTAATAGGTAGTTAAATCAAGACTGAAATCTATGTGTAGGTGGGGTGCAGTAGCTCATGCCTGTAATCCCAGCACTGTGGGAGGCTGAGGCAGGTGGATCACTTGAGCCCAGGAGTTCGAGACCAGCCTGGACAACATGGCAAAACCCTATCTCTAAAAAAAATAAAGTACAAAAATTAGCTGGGTGTGGTGGTGCTTGCCTGTGGTCCCAGCTACTGGGAAGGCTAAGGTGAGAGGCTTGCTTGAGCCTGGGGAGGTCAAGGCTCCAGTGAGCCATAATCACCCCACTGTACTCCAACCTGGGTGACAGAGTAAGACTGAATAAAATAATAATTTTTTTATTTAAGAAAAAAAATCTATGTCTATCCAGCTCCAAATAGTTTTTTTTTTTTTTCGTATTCTTCTTAATTTTCTTGCAGTGTTTCCTAAAGTGATAAGTCAAAGTTTTTCCTTTTGTTCTATTTAACCCCTATTCTAGTTTTAAGCTTTACGCCATTGATAAATTCATCAGGTTCTTAAAAAGACTATTTTTTTTTCTTCT
>NW_016805433.1:3833709-3842843 GCF_001698545.2 Rhinopithecus bieti
TCCAGCTCCAAATAGTTTTTTTTTTTTTTCGTATTCTTCTTAATTTTCTTGCAGTGTTTCCTAAAGTGATAAGTCAAAGTTTTTCCTTTTGTTCTATTTAACCCCTACTCTAGTTATAACCCTTACACCATTGATAAATTCATCAGATCCTTAAAAAGACTATTTTTTTTTCTTCTGGTTATAAAGTGATATATACTCGCAGAAAACTTGGGGAAAACAAAGGAATAAAAAAATCGCATATGTTCTTAGTGACATAAAAATAACCTCTGTATTAGTCCGTTCTCATGCTGCTAGTAAAGACAAACCTGAGACTGGGTAATTTATAAAGGAAAGAGGCTTAATTGATTCACAGTTCCTCAGGGCAGGGGAGGCCACAGGAAACTTAAAATCACGGTGGAAGAGGAAGCAAACACATCTTTCTTCACATGGCAGCAGCAAGAAGAAGTGCTGAGCAACAGGGGGAAGAGTGCCTTATAAAACCATCAGATCTCATGAGAGCTCACTTACTATCACGAGAACAGCATGAGGGTAACTGCACCTGTGATTAAATTACCTCCCACCAGGTCCCTCCCACAACACGTGGGGATTATGGGAACTACAATTCAAGATGAGATTTGTAGGGGGACACAGCCAAACCATATCAATCTCTATTAATGTTTTGATGTCTTTAATGTCTTAATCTTCATTGTTTTCCACACAAAGTGGGGTTATGTTTCATCTCCAGTTTTGTATTCTATGCATACATAATATCGTGCCATCTTTTTTGTATGTTGCTAAATATTCTTTGAATTATTTCAATTATTTATATTATTTATATGGTGCAAACAACTCTTTTGAATGAATATACTAGGATATATTTAATAATTTTCCCACATATGAATATTGTAATTTTAATTGATTCTTATTTTTAATCATATTGTAATAGACATCCCTATTTGCTCACATTTCTGATTATTTGCTAAAAATGCATTCCTATAAGTAGAATAACTATTTAAAATATACATTTTAAAGGGCTTTTGATACATCTTGCCAGATTTCTTCTGTTGCTCTCTATAAAAGTTGTAACAATTTGTTTCCTTACCAGTCTTCAGTGCACTATACCCACAAAATAATGGCAAATTTGAGAAGCAAAACTGGCATCTAATTATGGTTTTAATTTGAATTTGTAGCTAATAGTGCAGTTGGATTTTTTGGGTTTTTTTTTGACGAAGTCTCTGTCGCCCATGCTGGAGTGCAGTGGCGCAATCTCAGCTCACAGCAAGCTCTGTCTCCTGAGTTCATGCCATTCTCCTGCCTCAGCCTCCGAAGTAGCTGGGATTACAGGCACGCGCCACCATGCCAACCAATTTTTGTATTTTTAGTAGAGATGGGGTTTCACCATGTTGGCCACGATGGTCTCGATCTCTTGACCTCGTGATCTGCCTGCCTCGGCCTCCCAAAGTGCCAGGATTACAGGTGTGAGCCAGCGTGCCAGGCCTCTATAGCTCCATCTATGAGGGACTTGGTCCTGAGGATACATGGATTATTACCCTGAAACTCTCTCACTTTCAGAAAAAGCTGAGGAATGCTCCAAGAGTGGTTGGAAACTTAGGCCTTAAATGTAAATGGGAAAAAGCATGTTTTCAGCATTATTACTTACATTATTCAAAGCCTGTATCTCATTTATTTTTACTACTTCGTCTAAAATGAATTGATAATGGAATGAAGTATCATACTACAATTATCTGTCAATTTTGTGTGACTGTCTAAAATTTCTATTTATTTCTAATGGTATGGTATTATTTTAATAAGCTCATAAAAGGGTGTGATGACCTAATTTTAAATGTAGAGGTAAAAGAATGTATAGCAAGTTCAAGAATTTATCCCTAATCCAATAATGGCACTTTTTTGTTTATTTTGAGACAGAGTCTCTTGTCACCCAGGCTGGAGTGCAGTGGCACGATCATGGTTCACTGCAGCCTCTCGCTCCTCAGGCTCAGGTGAACCTCACACCTCAGCCTCCCGAGTAGCTGGTACTACAGGTATATACTACCACACCAATCTAATTTTTGTATATTTTGTAGAGACAGGGTTTCAACATGTTGCCCAGACTGGTATCACACTCCTGGGCCCAATTGATCTGCATGTCTCAGCCTCCCAAAGTGCTGGGATTAGAGGCGCGAGTCACTGCGCCTGGCCTACCAGTAATGATACAATTAAAAGCAATTCCCTCTGAACTTTTGATTCATGGTCTTTCTTATCCTTACTTCTCATTGCCCATGCTACCTTTTAAACTTTCATTTTACTTTTTTTTTCATAGGAATTTAAGTAGGTAATTTGTAGGCACTGTAAGATATGACCTTTATTTAGCTACAAGTCCCTTTTATCTAATACCTACTAAAGTGATCAATGCCATCTGGGTATAAACTAAAAGAAATTTTCCATCTTGCCACCCATCACCATATCACCCCTAACATCCTTATTTAAAGTATCCTCCCTGTTTTCCCCTAACTCAGTGTTAGTAAGGCTGACTACTCCACCTACATTCTTTTTGCTGATGCCGCCCAGCTCCCAGGGTACTGGTCTCCAATGTAGGGTTTAGGCTCCCTAGAAGGTGCTAGTAAACATTCTTTTGAGGAGTAGGGGAAAATGCTAGAACTACTAATTATGTTTATTTTTTATCTCACCTTCAATTGTTCTTTGTTTATGCTCTATAGTGTTTATGGTATAATTACAGTAGTACAGGTATAAGTTACTAATAAACACGTGTTTATTGAGTGAACTGAATTTATTGGTGTGCTACAGACCTGGTGATTTGTATGCAGGAAATTTATTGGGGAATGCTCTTAGGAGCAGTGCCTCAGGGGGTACTGTCAAAAGGGCCGGATTGCATCATGGTTCTCAACTGGGAAGGTTTGGAACCCCAGCATATATCTAGCAACATCTGGAGACATACTGGCATCTAGTGGATAGAGGCCAAGGGCACTGCTAAATACCCTGTAATATGCAGAGTGGCCACCACAACAAAGAATCATCCAGTTCAAAATGTCAATAGTGCTGAATTTGAGAAATCCTGGGGTGAAAGGATAAGCTGAATGGCGGTCACAGCCAAGGCCTCATTACATTCCATAGGGAGCTCTGGAATCAGGTGGGCCCTTCACAGTGCTCTACATGGGCCAGTCATGGGACACAGGAAGGAAGTATGACCTCAGAAGGGTAGTTGTCTTTGGCTTCAGGCAACCCTGAGAAAGCTAAGAGCGGGCAGCTACCAACACCCACAATACTGGAGAAATGAGAGCTTCAGCCCTGAAAAGGTTAGGAGAGAGACTAGGTGGAAAACCACAGCACCCACTATAGGGGAAATCACTAACCAGCTTTATTTCTCTCTCACTATTGTCTTTAAGGTTTTTTCTAAATGTTATTTTTAATTGACAAATAATAAGTGTGTATATTATATGGGGTACAAAGTGATATTTTGATCTATGTTTACTTTGCAAAATGATTAAATAAGGCTAATTAACAGATCCATCACCTCCCATACTTACCGTTTGTTTGTGGTGAAAACATTTAAAGTCTACTCTCTGAGTAATTTTGAAATATGTAGTGCATTATTATTTATTATAGTTATTCTGTGCAACAGATCACTAAAGTTTGTTCCTTTTGCCTAATTGTCTTTACGTTTGGTTGAACCTTGGCCTCATCCTTCCCTCTACCTTACCACCAATGAATCTCACTGCTTCTTAGGGCAATTTCAGGCATTAAAAAAAAAAAAAAATCCATTTTCAAGCCTTTCAGACTCTAAGACAATTTATTTCAGAATGTTAATCCCTCATTCAGTGCAAAACCTCCTTTCTCTTCACTCTAATCTACTCTTGGCTGGCGAACTGGTGATGGACAATGGAGCGTGTAGCTTTCTCTGATTTCTCTTATTTTGACTTGTTTTCCCACATGCTCTGCAAAATGTTGGGACAAAGGTCAGGAGGAGATGTAAAACAGTGAAAAAGTTTGGAGGCCACAGTGTAGAGGGTGTTGATCCAATAATCATCACATCTCTGTTATATTGTTTATAGTTTCCCTTTCTGCTGCTTCATTTTCCTTTGTCCACTAAGGTACTCACAAATCCTTTCAGTCTTAACAGAAACACATCAAAAAATAAAATAGTAGCATCATCCTTCCTTGGTATCATTGTGCCTTTTTCTTTCCTTCCTTCCAAAGTGGAGTAGGCGGGACTTACTGTCTCTGTTTCCTGTTATCTGCTTATCTTTAATTCTTGACTGCTGACTCTTTAACTTCTTTTCGCGATGACTTCCCTGAAACTTCTACAGGCTGCACATTACCTGTAACTATCAAATGTTGAAGGTTTTATTTTTTTCCCATTCCATTTGATCTTTTTGCAGCACTTTAACATGAATTGACAGACTCTTTCATCTGCTTCTCTTTTTTTTTAACTTTTCTCCACTGTGAAATAATGCAGGAAGAAAAGTAGACAAAATTTTAAAATATATACCTCAGTGATTACAGAGAAAGCTCATGTGATTGTCACCTACCACATGAATGTGTGCATTTCTTATGCCCTAGAAGGCCCCCTTGCAGCTTTCCAATCACTACCAATTCAAAAATAGTCAATATGCTAACTACTATGCTAATTACTTCTTTGATTTTCTTTATAGTTTTCTACCTAAGAATGTGTTTCTAAGCACTATAATTTGATTTTGCCTCTTTTTAAAAGTGATATAAATGCCTGCAGTATATATTTTTCTGTGTATAGCTTCTTTTGCTCAACATTATATTTGTGAGATTCATGATTACTGTTGTGTATAGCTGGTATTAATTGATTTTTACAGCTATATACTATTCAATTTCATGAATATACCACATTTATCCATTCTATTGTAGATGAACATTGGAGATGTTTGTAATTTTTGCCTATTGCCAGTAATATTGCTACGACCTTTCTTGTATACACCTTTGGCTGCATGCATGTATGCATTTATATTGGGCATATATCTAGGAGTGGAAGTAGTGAATTGATGGTTTGTGCATATTTTTAAATATAGTAGACGATGGCATATAGTCTTCCAAAGTGGTTGTACCAATATATACTCCTGTCAGCAGTATTAGAGTTCTCATTGTTTCATGTCCTTGCAAACACCTGGTATTTTCAATATTAGTATTACATTTGGGTGGTTTTATAATGGTATCACAATGTGATACTAATTGTATTTCCTTAATGACTGATGAGGTTGAGCCTTTCTTTGTGTGTTTATGGGCCATTGAGATATCTTTTTCTGTGAAATTCCTGTTTAAGTCTTTGCCCAGTTTTCTATGGTGTTGCCTGTTCTTTTTCTTATTGATTTGAAGAGTTTTTTTAAAAACATACTTTGGATTCAACCTCTTCGTTAGTTGTATGTCTTGCAAATGTCATCTCTAATTTCCATGTTCTTAAAGTGTCTTGATGAAAACAAGTTATCCATCTAACTGTAATCCAAATTTTTCATCCTTTCGTACATGATTAGAAACTGGTTTTTGTTTCCTGTTTAAGGTTAGCCTAGATGATGAAAATATTCTATTATATTTTTCTCTAGAAAGTTTATTGTTCTGTCTGTCATATTTATATCTAAGTTCTACTTGGAATGGACTTTTGTGTAAGGTAGGAGGCAGATAATTAAGATTCTATTCTGTTTCCAAATGGATGTTCAATTTGCCCAGAATCATTTATTCAAAATACTGAATTTTCCCCACTGTTGTTTAGTGGTTACTGTATTGTATATCAAGCTTCTATATAAATAAGGGTCTTTTTCTTTTCTATTATATTCTGTTCGTACAGTTGTCTATTTTTTTCTTATTTACTGTAGCTTTCAAATAAGCCTTGATAGGCAGTATAGCAAGTCATCCTACCTTGTTTCTCTTCTTTAAGAGTATATTGATGGTTTTTGGTCCACTGCCATTTTCATTACAATTTTAGAATCAACTTGCCATGTTCCAAAAAAAGTCCTGTTATTTTGATTGGAGAAAATATATCTTTGCAATGTTGGAAGTTGCATTCATGCACAATGTATCTCTCTCCCTTTATGCCATTCTAAATTTATCTCAGTTAAGTTTTGTAGTTTTCTGCAAGGAAGTCTTGAACATCTTATTCCAAGGAAGTTGACATTTTATTTTCTTAAAAAAATGTTTATTTTAAGTTTTTATAGGTTCATAGTAAGTGTATGTATTTAAGGGGTATATGAGATATTCTGATACAGGCATACAGTGTGTAATAATCCCATCATCAGGGTACATGAAGTATCCATCACCTTAAGCATTTATCTTTTCTTTGTGTTACAAAGAATCCAATTATACTCTTTTAGTTATTTAAAAATGTATAATTATTGTTGACTGTAGTTACCCTGTTGGACAATCATATACTAGATCTTATTCATTCTCTCTAACTATATTTTCATACCCATTAGCTATATCCACTTCCCCCTTCCTTCCCCCACTCTCCACAACAACTACCCTTCCCAGCCTCTGGTAACTATAGTTCTACTTCCTATCTCTGTGAGTTCAATTGCTTTAATTGTGAGCTCCCACAGATAAGTGAGAACATGCAAAGCTTGTCTTTCTGTGCCTGGCTTATTTCACTTAACATAATGACCTCCAGTTCCATCCATTTTGTTGCAAATGATAGGATTTCATTCTTTTTTTAATGTCTGTATAATAGTCCATCATGTATGTATATCACATTTTTTTAAAAAAAATTATACTTTAAGTTCTAGGGTACATGTGCAGAATGTGCATGTTTGTAACATTGATATTCCCCTGCCATGGTGATTTGCTGCATCCATCAACCCGTCATCTATGTTAGGTATTACTTTTAATGCTATCCCTCCCCTAGTCCCCACTCCCTGACAGGCCCCAGTGTGTGATGTTCACCTCCCTGTATCCATGTGTTCTCATTGTTCAACTCCCACATATGAGTGAGAACATGCAGTGTTTGGTTTTCAGTTCTTGCATTAGTTTGCTGAGAATGATGGTTTCCAGCATCATCCATGTCCCTGCAAAGGACATGAACTTGACCTTTTTTATGTCTGCATAGTATTACATGGTGTATATGTTCCACATTTTCCTTATCCAGTCTATCATTGATGGGCATTTGGGTTGGTTCCAAGTCTTTGCTATTGTGAACAGTGCCGCTATAAACATATGTGTGCATGTGTCTTTTTTTTATTTTTATTTTATGCGTGTGTCTTTATAGTAGAATGATTTATAATCCTTTGGGTATGTACCCAGTAATGGGATTGCTGGGTCAAATGGTATTTCTAGTTCTAGATCCTTGAGGAATCACCACACTGTCTTCCACAATGGTTGAACTAATTTACACTCTCACCAACAGTGTAAAAACATTCCTATTTCTCCACATCCTCTCCAGCATCTGTGGTTTCCTGACTTTTTAATGATCGCCATTCTAACTGGCGTGAGATGGTATCTAATTGTGGTTTTGATTTGCATTTCTGTAACAACCAGTGATAATGAGCATTTTTTCATATGTTTGTTGGCTGCATAAATGTCTTCTTTTGAGAAGTGTCTGTTCATATCCTTTGCCCACTTTTTGATGGGGTTGTTTCTTGTAAATTTGCTTAAGTTCCTTGTAGATTCTGGATATCAGCCCTTTGTCAGATGGATAGATTGCAAAAATTTTCTCCCATTCTGTAGGTTACCTGTTCACTCTGATGATAGTTTTTCTTGCTGTGCAGAAGCTCTTAAGTTTAATTAGATCCCATTTATCTATTTTGGCTTTTGTTGTCATTGCTTTTGGTGTTTTCATCATGAAGTCTTTGCCCATGCCAATGGCCTGAATGGTATTGCCTAGGTTTTTCTTCTAGGGTTTTTTTGGTTTTAGTTTTTAACGCTTAAGTCTTTAATCCATCTTGAGTTAATTTTTGTATAAGGTGTAAGTAAGGGATCCAGTTTCAGCTTTCTGCATGTGGCTAGTCAGTTTTCCCAACACCACTTATTAAATAGGGAATCCTTTCCCCATTGCTTATTTTTGTCAGGTTTTTTAAAGATCAGATGATTGTAGATGTGTGGTGTTATTTCTGAGGCCTCTGTTCTGTTCCATTTGTTTATGTATCTATTTTGGTATCAGTACCATGATGTTTTTGTTACTGTAGCCTTGTAGTATAGTTTGAAGTCTGGTAGCGTGATGCCTCTAGCTTTGTTCTTTCTGCTTAGGATTGTCTTGGCTATGTGAGTTCTTTTTTGGTTCCATATGAAATTTAAAGTAGTTTTTTCCAATTCTGTGAAGAAAGTCAATGGTAGCTTGATCAGGATAGCATTAAATCTGTAAATTGCTTTGGGCAGTATGGCCATTTTTGACGATATTGATTCTTCCCATCCATGAGCATGGAATGTTTTCCCATTTGTTTGTGTTGTCTCCTATTTCCTTGAGCAGTGGTTTGTAGTTCTCCTTGAAGAGGTCCTTCACATCCCTTGTGAGTTATATTCCTAGTTATTTTATTCTCTTTATAGCAATTGTGAATGGGAGTTCACTCATGATTTGGCTCTCTGTTTGTCTGGTTTTGGTGTATAGGAATGCTTGTGATTTTTGCATATTGATTTTGTATCCTGAGACTTTGCTGAAGTTCCTTATCAGCTTAAGAAGATTTTGGGCTGAGACGCTGGGGTTTTTAAAATATACAATCATGTCATCTGCCAACAGAGACAATTTGACTTCCTTTTTACCTAATTGGATACCCTTTATTTCTTTCTCCTGCCTGATTGCCCTGACCAGAACTTCCAATGCTATGTTGAATAGGAGTGGTGAGAGAGGGCACCCTTGTCTGGTGTCAGTTTTCAAAGGGAATGCTTCTAGTTTTTGCCCATTCAGTATGATATTGGCTGTGGGTCTGTCATAAATAGCTCTTATTATTTTGAGATATGTTCCATCAATGCCTAGTTTATTGAGAGTTTTTAGCATGAAGGGCTGTTGAATTTTGTCAAAGGCCTTTTCTGCATCTATTGAGATAATCATGTGGTTTTTGTCATTGGTTCTGTTTATGTGATGGATTACATTTATTGATTTGCATATGTTGAACCAGCCTTGCATCCCAGGGATGAAGCCAACTTGATCATAGCGGATAAACTTTTTGATGTGCTGCTGGATTCAGTTCACC
>NW_016805433.1:3843740-3877350 GCF_001698545.2 Rhinopithecus bieti
CCGCCCGCCTCGGCCTCCCAAAGTGCTGGGATTACAGGCTTGAGCCACCGCGCCCGGCGGATTCATTGATTTTTTAAAGGGTTTTTCATGTCTCTCTCTCCCTCAGTTCTGCTCTTAATTATTTATTGTCTTCTGCTAGGTTTTGAATTTGTTTGCTCTTGCTTCATCCCATTTTCTTAAATTAACTTTTATTTTAGGTTTGGGAGTAAACTTTTATTTTAGGGAATAACTTTTATTTAGATTTGTGAAGGCTTTTAAATGCAGGTAAACACACGTCACAGGGGTTTGTTATACGTATTATTACATCACCCAGCTGTTAAGCCCAGTACCCAATAGTTATCTTTTCAGGTCCTCTCCTTCCTCCAACTCAACCCCCTCAAGTAGACCCCAGTGTGTGTTATTTCCTTCTTTGAGTTCATAAGTTCTTATCATTTAGCACCCACTTATAAGTGAGAATATGCAGTATTTAGTTTTCTGTTCCTGTGTTAATTTGCTAAGAAAAACAGTCACCTGCTCTATCTATGATCCTGCAAAAGACATAATCTCATTCTTTTTTATGGCTGCATAGTATTCCATGATGCATATACACCACATTTTCTTTATCCAGTCTATCACTGATGGGCATTTAGGTTGCTTCCATATCTTTGCTATTGTGCATAGTGTTGCAATGAACATTGGTGTGGATATATCTTCACAGTAGAATTATTTATTATTTCAATAGGTTTCTGGGGAACAGGTGGTGTTTGATTACATGAGTAAGTTCTTTAGTGGTGATTTCTGAGATTTTGGTGCACCCATCACCCAGGCAGTGTACACTTTACCCAGTGTATAGTCTTTATCCTTCGTACCCCTGCCACTATTTCCCCTGAGTCTCCAAAGTCCATCATATCATTCTTATGCCTTTTCATCCTCATAGCTTAGCTCCCACTTACGAGTGAGAGTATACAATGTTTGGTTTTCCATTCCTGAGTTACTTCACTTAGAATAATGGTATCCAATTTCTTCCAGGTTGCTTTGAATGCCATTATCTTGTTCCTTTTTAACGTTGAGTAGTATTTCATGATATATATATACACACACATATATATATTCCATATTCCGTTATATATATATAAAACATATATATATCACAGTTTCGTTATACACTCATTGATTGATGGGCACTTGAGCGAGTTCCACATTTTTGCAATTGCAAATTGTGCTGCTATGAACACAGGTGTGCAGTGTCTTTTTTTTGAAGAACAACTTATCTTCCTCTGGGTAGATACCCAGAGGTGGAATTGCTAGATCAGATGGTAGTTCTACTTTTAGTTATTTAATGAATCTCCATACTGTTTTCCATAGTGGTTTACTAGTTTACACTCTCACCAGCAGTGTAAAAGTGTTCCCTTTTCACCACATCAATGCCAACATCTATTATTTTTGATTTTTTGATTATGGCCATTCTTGCAGGAGTAAGGTGGTATCACATTGTGGTTTTGATTTGAATTTCCCTGATTATTAGTGACATTGAACATTTTTTTTATCTGTTTGTTGACCATTTGTATATCTTCTTTTGAGAATTGTCTGTTCATGTCCTTAGCCTACTTTTTGATGGGATTGTTTTTTTTTCTAATTTGTTTGAGTTCTTGTAGATTCTGAATATTAGTCCTTTGTTGGATATGTAGATTGCAAAGATTTTTCCACTCTGTGGGTTGTCTGTTTATTCTGCTGATTGTTTCTTTGGCCATGCAGGAGCTTTTTAGTTTAACCAAGTCCCAGCTATTTATCTTTGTTTTGTCACATTTGCTTTTGGGTTCTTGGTCATAAAGTCTTTGCCTAAGCCAATGTCTAGAAGGATTTTCCAATGCCATCTTCTAGAATTTTTATAGTTTCGAGTCTTAGATTTAAGTCTTTGATCCATCTTGGGTTGATTTTTGTATAAGGTGAGAGGTGAGGATTCAGTTTCATCCATCTACATGTGACTTGCTAATTATCCCAGCACCATTTGTTGAATAGGGTGTCCTTTCTCCACCTCATGTTTTGGTTTGCTTTGTTGAAGATCAGTTGACTGTAAATATTTGACTTTACTTCTGGGTTCTCTATTATGTTCTATTCGTCTCTATGCCTGTTTTTATACCAGTACCATGTTGTTTTGGTGACTATGGCCTTATAGTATAGTTTGAAGTTGAGTAGTGTGATGCCTCCAGATTTGTTCTTTTTGCTTAATCTTTCTTTGACTATGTGGGCTTTTTTGATTCCGTATAAATTTTAGGATTGTTTTTTGTAGTTCTGTGAAGAATGACAATGGTATTTTGATGGGAATTTCATTAATTTGTAGATTGCTTTTGGCAGTATGGTCAGTTTACAAAACTGACTCTGCCCATCTATGAGCATGGAATGTGTTTCAATTTATTTCCACTTATGATTTATTTCTGAAGTGTTTCATAGTTTTCCTTGAAGAGGTCTTTCACCTCCTTGGTTAGGTACATTCCTAAGTATTTTATTTATTTTTGCAGCTATTGTAAAAGGGATTGAGTTCTTAATGTGATTCTCAGCTTGGTCGCTGTTGGCGTATAGCAGACCTACTGATTTGTGTACATTGATTTTGTATCCTGAAACTGCTGAATTCATTTACCAGTTCTAGGAGCTTTCTGAATGAGTCTTTAGGGTTTTCTATGTATACAATCGTGTCATCAGCAAACAGTGACAGTTTGACTTCCTCTTTACTGATTTGGATGTCCTTTATTTCTTTCTCTTGTCTGATTGCTCTGGCTGGGACTTCTAGTACTATGTTGAATAGAAGTGGTGAAAATGGGCATCCTTGTTGTGTTCCAGTTTTCAGGGAATGCTTTCAACTTTTCCCCATTTAGTATAATGTTGGCTGTGAATTTGTCACAGATGGCTTTTATTGCTTTTGAGTATGTTCCTTCTTTGCAAATTTTACTGAGGGTTTTAATCATAAAATGATGTTGGATTTTGTCAAATGCTTTTTCTGCATCTATTGAGATGATCATGTGATTTTTGGTTTTAATTCTGCTTATGTGGTGTATCACATTTACTTACTTGCATATGTTAAACTATCCCTGCATCCCTGGTATGAAACCCACTTGATAATGGTGGATTATCTTTTTAATACACTGTTGGATTTGGTCAGCAAGTGTTTTGTTGAGGATTTTGGCATCTATATTCATTGGTCTGTATTTTTCTTTTTTTGTTATGTCCTCTCCTGGTTTTGGTATTAGGGTGATACTGGCTTCATAGAAAGATTTAGGGAGTATTCCCTCTTTCTCTATCTTCTGGAATAGTGTCAATAGGATTGTACAAATTCTTCTTTAAATGTCTGATAGAATTCAGCTGTGAATCATCTGGTCTTGGAATTTTTTTGTTGGTAACTTTTAAATTACCATTTCAATCTTCCTGCTTGTTATTAGTCTCTTCAGAGTTTCTATTTCTTCCTGGTTTAATCTATGAGAGTTGTATATTTCCAGGAATTTATCCACCTCCTGTAGGTTTTCTAGTTTATGTGTGTAAAGGTGTTCATAGTAGCCTTGAATGATCTCTTGTATTTTTGTGGTATCGGTTGTAATAGCTCCCATTTTGTTTCTAATTGAGCTTCTTTGGATCTTCTCTCTTCTTAGTCTCACTAATGGTCTATTAATTTTATTTATCATTTCAAAGAAGCAGGCTTTTGTTTCATTTATCTTTTGTACAGGTTTTTTTGTTTGTTTCAGTTTCATTTAGTTCTGCTCTGATCTTGGTTTTTTCTTTTCTTCCGCTGAGTTTGGGTTTGGTTTTGGTTTGTTCTTGTTTCTTTAGTTTTTTTGAGGTGTGATCTTAGATTGTCTATTTGTGTTCTTTCAGATTTTTTGGTGTAGGCACTTAACACTATGAACTTTCCTCTTAGCACCACTTTTGCTGTATCCCAGAGGCTTTGATAGGTTGTGTCACTATTACCATTCAGTTCAAAGAATATTTTAATTTCCATCTTGATTTCATTGTTGAACCAAAAATCATTTAGGAGCAAGTTATTCAATTTCCATGTATTTGCATGGTTTTGTTGGTTCTGTTTGGAGTTAATTTTCAATAATATTCCATGGTGGTCTGAGGGAGTACTTGCTATAATTTTGATTTTCTTAAATTTGTTGAGACTTGTTTTGTGGCCTATCGTATGGTCTATCTTGGAGAATGTTCCATGTACTGATTAATAGAATGTATATTCTTGAGTTTTTGGGTAGAATTTTCTGTAAATATCTGTTAAGTCCATTTGTTCTAGTTTAAGTATAGTTTAAGTTCATTGTTTCTTTGTTGACTTCCTGTCTTGATGACCTGTCTAGTGCTGTCAGTGGAGTATTAAAGTCCCCCACTATTATTGTGTTGCTGTCTATCTCATCTCTTAGGTCTAGTAGTAATTGTTTTAGAAATTTGGGAGCTCCAGTGTTAGGTGCATATATATTTAGGACTGTGATATTTTCCTGTTGGACTAGTCCTTTTATCATTATATGATATCACTCTTTGTCTTTTTTAGCTGCTGTTGCTTTAAAGCCTGTTTTGTCTGATATAAGAATAGCTTTTCCTGCTCACTTTTGATGTCCATTTGCATGGAATACCTTTTTCCATCCGTTTACCTTACGTTTATGTGAGTCCTTATGTGTCAGGTGAATCTCTTGAAGACAGCAGATACTTGGTTGGTGAAATTTTAATACATTCTGCCATTCTGTTAAGTGGAGCATTTAGGTTATTTACATTCAACATTAGTATTTAGATGTGAGGAACTATTCTATTCATCATGCTATTTGTTGCCTGAATAACTTGTTCCCCCCCCCCCTTGTGGTATTGTTTTATAGGCCCTGTAAGGTTTATGCTTTAAGGAGATTGTATTTTGGTGTATATTGAGGATTTGTTTCAAGATTTAGAGCTCCTTCTAGCAGTTCTTGTAGTGCTGGCTTGGTAGTGGCAAATTCTCTTAGCATGTGTTTGTCTGAAAAAGACTGTATCTTTTCTTCATTTATAAAGCTTACTTTCACTGGATACAAAATTCTTGGCTGATAGTTGTTTTGTTTAAGGAGGCCACAGGTAGGATCTTAATCCCTTCTAGCTTGTAGGATTTCTGCTGGGAAATCTGCTGTTAATCTGATAGGTTTTCCTTTATAGGTTACCTCATGCTTTGGCCTCATAGCTCTTAAGATTATTTTTTTCATCTTGACTTTAGATAACATGATGACTATGTGCCTGAGCAATGACTTTTTGCAATTAATTTCCCAGATGTTCTTTGAGCTTCTTGTATTTGGATGTCTAGATCTCTAGCAAGGCTGGGGAAGTTTTTCTTGATTATTCCAAGTATGTTTTCCAAACATTTAGATTTCTCTTCTTCCTCAGGAACACCAGTTATTCTTAGATTTGGTTGTTTAACATAATCTCAAACTTCCTGGAGGCTTTTCTTATTTTTTAAAATTCTTTTTGCTTTGTCTTTGTTAAGGATTAAGTTAATTCAAAAGCCTTGTCTTTGAGCTCTGAAGTTCTTTCTTCTACTTGTTCAATACTATTGCTGAGGCTTTCCAGTGCATTTTGCATTTCTCTAAGTGTGTCCTTCATTTCCAGAAGTTGAAATTTTTTAAAATTTAATGTTATCTATTTCACTGGAGATTTTTTCATTCATGTCCTATATCATGTTTTTGATTTCTTTGAGTTGGACTTTACCTTTCTCTGGTGCCTTCTTGAATAGCTTAGTAGTCAACCTTCTGAATTCTTTTTCTGGCACTTCAGCGAGATTTCATCTTGGTTTGGAACCATTGTTGGTGAGCTAGTGTGATCATTTGGGGGTGTTAAAGAACCTTGTTTTGTCATATTACCAGATTTGTTTATCTGGTTTCTTCTCATTTGAGTAGACTATGTCAGAGGGAAGATCTGGGACTCAAGGGCTACTATTCAAATTCTTTTGTCCCACAGAGTGCTCCCTTAATGTGGTGCTCTCCACTTTCCCCTAGGGATGGGGTTTCTGAGACCCAAGCTGCAGTGATGGTTATTTCTCTTCTGGATCTAGCCACCCAGCAGAGCTACCAGGCTCTGGGCTAATACTGGGGAGTGTCTGCAAGAAGTCCTGTGGTATGATCTGTTTTTAGGTCTCTCAGCCATGGATACCAGCACCTGTTGTGGTGGAAGTAGCAGGGTAGTGAAGTGGACTCTTTGAGGGTCTTGGTTGTATTTTTGGTTTTGTACTGGTTTTATGTTGGTTAGCCTCCAGGCAGGTGGTGGTGCTTTTAAGAGCACATCAACTGCAGTTATATAGGGAGAATATAAGCTTGCCCTAGGATGGAGTTTGGATAAATATTCAGATTTCTCAGGCAGTAGGCAGGGCCATAAAGCTCCCAAGGGATTATGTCCTTTGTCTTTGGAGTTACTCAGCAGTCCTATATAGCCTGCAGTGGCCAGTGGCAATCCACCTCCTTCAAAGAGTCTGTGGATTCTCTTGCCTTTCCTGGTATGTTCCTGCAGTAGTTCTTGGGGCAAAAGTTCATGATGTGGGTCTCTGTCTGTCATGACGCTACTCTGTCTGTCTTAGTGGGAGTTGCAAGTCAGTCCTCCCTCCTATCTGCCATTTTCCTTTTTTACATATTAGTTTTAGTAGTACTTTTGTAGATTGCTTAGGATATTCTGCATAAACAGTCATCACCTACAGGTAGAAAAATTTTTACATTTTTTCAAATCTGTATTTTTTTAATGTATTTTTTTTTTGCCTTTTATTACATTATCAAGGGCCTCCAAAAGACTTGTGAGTAAAAGAGATGAAAGGGGTCATTATTGGCTTATTTCCAATATTAGGGGAATGTAATCAATATTTTCATTAAGTGCAATGCTACCTGTAAGATTTTATAGATATTCTTTAACAAATTGAACTTTCCTTCCAAGAATTTTAGACCAGCCCAGAAGGACAATTTTAAAATTATTATTCATTCTTTTATTAATTTTAGATGAAGGTCTTGGTATGTTGCCTAGGTTGGACTCAAACTCCTGGGCTTAAGTGATCCTCCCACCTCAGCCTCCAAGTAACTAGGACTACAGGTATGCATCACTGTGCCCAGCTTTCTTCTAGTTTTAGTTTGTTGAGAGTTTTGACATGGATAAATGATGAGTTTTGTCAATATTTTTCTGCTTCTAATGAAAGAATCATATGGTTTTTATCATTTTTTGAAAACATGAAGAATTATATTGATTTTAGAATGTCATATAATCTTACATTTCTTGGATAAATCCTCCTTGTAATTGTTCTTTACATATATATTGATGTATTTGATTTGCTAATATTTTAGTTAAGGAAATTAAGGCTATCTTTATTACAGATATGATGCATAGGCTGGGTGCGGTGGCCCATGCCTGTAATCCCAGCACTTTGGGAGGCCAAGGCAGGCAGATCACCTGAGGTCAGGAGTTCAAGACCATACAGGCCAACATGGAGAAACCCTGTCGGTAGTAAAAATACAAAAATTAGCTGGGCATGGTGGCACACGCCTGTCATCCCAGTTACTTGGGAGGCTAAGGCAGGAGAGTCACTTGAACCCAGAAGGCAGAGGTTGCAGTGAGCCAAGATCACCCCATTGCACTCCAGCCTGGATGACAGAGCGAGACTCCATCTCAAAAAAAAAAAAAAGAAAAGAAAAGAAAGAAAGAAATATGATGCATAATAATAAAAAAAAAGTCTTTGTCAGTTTAAGGATTAAGATTATGCTGTTATCATAAAATGAATTGAGATCGTTCCTGCTCTCTCTTTTCTGAAATAATGTGTTTAAGAATGTTGTTATTTCCTTCTTAAATATTTGTTAGAATTCATCAGTGAAACCACGTGGGCCTGGAATAGTCTCTGAAGAAAGAGTTCAGTAATGATATTAGTTTTCCTTAATAGATATAGGACACTTCAGATATTTTTTTTTTTTAATTATACTTTAAGTTCTAGGGTACATGTGCATAACGTGCAGGTTTGTTACATATGTATACTTGTGCCATGTTGGTGTGCTGCACCCATCAACTCGTCAGCACATCAATTCATCATTTATATCAGGTATAACTCCCAATGCAATCCCTCCCCCCTCCCCCGTCCCCATGATAGGCCCCGGTGTGTGATGTTCCCCTTCCCGAGTCCAAGTGATCTCATTGTTCAGTTCCCACCTATGAGTGAGAACATGCGGTGTTTGGTTTTCTGTTCTTGTGATAGTTTGCTAAGAATGATGGTTTCCAGCTGCATCCATGTCCCTACAAAGGACACAAACTCATCCTTTTTTATGGCTGCATAGTATTCCATGGTGTATATGTGCCACATTTTCTTAATCCAGTCTGTCACAGATGGACATTTGGGTTGATTCCAAGTCTTTGCTATTGTGAATAGTGCCNAGCAGTCAGTCTGTCCCTTCTCAGATCTCAACCTCCGTGCTGGGAGATCCACTGCTCTCTCGAGAACTGTCAGACAGAGTCGTTTGCGTCTGCAAAGGTTTCTGCTGCTTTTGTTGTTGTTGTTGTTAACTGTTCCCTGTCCCCAGAGGTGGAGTCTACAGAGATAGGCAGGTTTCCTTGAGCTGCTGTGAGCTCCACCCAGTTTGAGCTTCCCGGCTGCTTTGTTTACCTACTTAAGCCTCAGCAATGGCAGGCGCCCCTACCCCAGCCTCGCTGCTGCCTTGCGGTTAGATCGCAGGCTGCTGTGTTAGCAATGAGGGAGGCTCCGTGGGCGTGGGACCCTCCCGGCCAGGTGTGGGATATATTCTCTTGGTGTGCCCATTTGCTTAAAGCACAGTATTGGGGTGTTAGTTACCCGATTTTCCAGGTGTTGTGTGTCTCAGTTCCCCTGGCTAGGAAAGGGGATTCCCTTCCCCCTTGTGCTTCCCAGGTGAGGCGATGCCTTGCCCTGCTTCAGCTCTCGCTGGTCGGGCTGCAGCAACTGACCAGCACTGATTGTCTGGCACTCCCTAGTGAGATGACCCCAGTACCTCAGTTGAAAATGCAGAAATCACTGGTCTTCTGTGTCGCTCGCGCTGGGAGTTGGAGACTGGTACTGTTCCTATTCGGCCATCTTGCTCCACTCCCCAGATTTTTATCTTGTGTCAGTTTTTGTACATTTTGTTGTTCAATAAATGTGTTCATTTCATCAGAATTGGTCAATTTTTTGACATAAAATTGTTAATAATATTCCCTCATTATGCTGTCCTGTTATCTATCCCAAGATAGAATGTCTATTCTGTCTTAGTAATAACCACTTTTTTTGTTCTCAATAGTGACATTCATTATTTGTTTTTTCTTAAGTTAGTATAGCTAGGGTTTATAAATCTTTCTGAACTTTTCAAAGAAACAACTTTTGGCTCTGTTTTTCTATCATATTTCACTTTCATTGATTTCTGCTCCTAACTTTATCATTTTCTTCCTTCTGTATACTCTTCTTGTGCTTTTCTCTTTTTATAATTTCTCAAGGGGATCTTCATTTATTTTAGACCTTTCTTTTATTGTAAAAGAATTATTTAAAGCCATATATTTCTCTGTCAGTACTAGTTTAGTTGCTTTCTACATATTTTGATATGTTGTATTTTTTGGTTGTTATTCAATTCAAAGTACATTCCAATTCTTATTATCACTTCTTTTTTGTCCTGTAGCTTATTTAGCATTGTGTTAATTTTCACATTTTAGGATGTTTTCTAGACACATTATTGTTTTCTAATTAATTTTCCTTTGTGGTCAGAGAACATCCTCTGTATAATTTCAATCCTCTTGAAATTTACTAGACTTATTTTATACCCCAGAATATAGTTCCTTTATGAACCTACCATATGTACTTGAAATGAATGTGTATTCAGCTGATTATATTCTGTTCTGTAAATGGCAATTAGAATAAAATGATTAATAATGTTCAACTCTCTTATATGTCTGCTGAGTGTGTGTTTGCTTGTTCTATTACTTGCTGAGAGTGGGATTTGAAGTCTCCAAATATGTTCATGGAGTTATTTCTCCTTTTAATTTTGTCAATCTTTGTTTCATGTATTTTGTTGCCTTATTATTAGATGCATACACATTTATAGTTGTTATATCTTCCTGATGGATTGACAGTTTTATCAGATCAAACTTCCTTATTTATCTCTGATAACACTTTTTATCTTAAAGTCTACTTGATATTAAATAGCCACTTCAGCCTTTCTGTTTGCATGCCATCTCTGTTTCCATTTAATTTCAATGTATCTACATCTTCATATTTAAAATTCATCTCATATGGACATAAAATAGTTGAGCCTTGCTTTGTTTTTAATTTCTAAAAATTTCTGCCTTTTTTTTTTTTTTTTTTTTTGAGATGGAGTCTCACACTGTCCTAGGCTGGAGTGCAGTGGTGCGATCTTGGCTCACTGCAAGCTCCACCTCCTGGATTCATGCCATTCTCCTGCCTCAGCCTCCTGAGTAGCTGGGACTACAGGCGCCTGCCACCACACCCGGCAAATTTTTTGTATTTTTAGTAGAGATGGGGTTTCACCATGTTGGCCAGGAAAATTTCTGCCTTTCAACTGGAGTTAAAAGGATTGGAGTGCATGGGTACACTATCCATACAACTGGACTGTATGGATTTTTAATATTTAATGCAATTATTGACAGGGTTAATTAGGTCTGCCTTTTTATTATTTGTTTTCTGTATGTCAATCTCTATATATTTTTCTTTCCTTTGTTTCTTCTTTCCTTTTATCTTTTAGCTTATTTGAATAACTTTTAGAATTGTATTTTAATTTACCCATTGCTTTTTAGCTATATCTCCTTGCATTAAATTTTAGGGGTTGCTGTAAGAATTAAAATATATATCCTTAACTTTTCATAGCATAGTTAAAATAAATAGTATGCCAATTCATGTTAATGTAACAATTTTATAGCAATGGGGATATTTCATTTATTGTCACCTTAGTCTTTTATGCTATAATTTTTATGTGTATTACATATATCTATCGTACTAAATCCCATAAGACCATGTTTTAATATTTGCTTTAAACAATCATATGTATTTTAAAGAAACTAGAGGAAACACTGGTTTTTAAAATGTATCCACATATTTGCCTATATAGCCAATCAGTTGCTGAGTCCTTTTGGATCTTTCTTTTTAAATGTGTCCTGTGACTTTATTTTCTTTTTACTCCTATTGTCTTATTTGTCCCTATAATAACCTCATGACTAGACCATGCTTCTTAACTAATCACTATTCCTTCAGACTTTTTGTTTTTGTTTTTTTGAGACAGGATCTCTGTCATTCAGGCTGGAGTGTAGTGGCATGATCAAGACTGACTGCAGCCTCAACCTCCGGTGCTCAAGTGATTCTGCCACTTTAGCCTCCTGAGTAGCTGGGACTACTGGCGCACAGCACCATGCTCAGCTAATTTTTATATTTTCTGTAGAGTCAGGGTTTTGCCCATGTTGCCCAGGCTGGTCTGGAACGCCTGAGCTCAAGCGATCCACCCATCTCGGTCCCCCAAAGTGCTGTGATTAGAGGTGTGAGCCATGACACCCAGCCCACCTCCTTCAGACTTTCTATTATCAACTCCTCTTTCCCAAACATTGTGAAGGGGAAGGGGGAAAAAAGGAAATGCAATGAAGAGTTCCTGAGTCCCTGAGAGTCAACACGTATAAGTTACCTCAATAAATTGCCAGAAAATAGAGGCTATCTTAGACAGTTTTATATTCTATGCATTGTCTTGTACTAGGCCTTTCACAAAGAGGGCACTCAATGAATATTTATTAGATTGTTGAATGAACAAAGAGGCTCTTTTATTCCTACCCATAATGAGGGAGAACCTGTGTTGCTGAGACAAAGTTATCACTCTGCAAACTGATAATGACAACTAACAAGAGATGTAGTTAATGATGCATTATTGCTTGTCAGTGAAAACACATAAGTAACAAACAAACAAATCTCTTTTACTTTGTGCATAAAATAAAGAATGATTATAGCCAGTTAAGAGAATCCTATTGGAAAGGGGATGAAAAATTATGAATTGTCCAGAAATTAGTCCATCATATCATACCGTACCAATTACAAGGCATTTTAATTTCAGAATGAAAAGAGCTAAAAAAACCTATATTTAAGACATTAAATTTATCACCTAGTATCATTGCCATAAACATCACATCAGCTTATGAATGTCTCCAAGTACTAGTTTTATTTTCTAAAAGATGCAAACTGAGATGCTACCTAGTATTTCCTTTCTTTTTCGTTTTCCTTTCCTGCTTTTCATGTTCTTGTTATGGAAGCTGGTACATTTTATGCTCATTCATCTGCTAAACTTGTAAATTGACAGGAGATTTCTTAAAATGACAAATAGGAAGGGGTCTCAGGTTAATTCAACAGCTGGATTTCTATAATAACTCTAACCTGCTAGGGAAAATGAGCTATGTGACACTAAAGAGAAAAGGAGCACAGTTTAATTAAAACTGGCTCAGGATGGAAACTTGAATGAATTGCAGTTTCAGAGCATAACAGAACTCAGGACCCAAATTTCCTAAGGGAACTGTCAATAATAAAGATGCAGTTACCTGAACTGACTGCTCACAAGAGCAAACTTGTTTTGATGATGCCACGTGCTGTTTCCCAGGGCATAATGATTTGGCAGAGAAATAACCTGGCAGACTGCACTGAAAATAGCCGCATTATAATTACATTGTTACTTTCTACACATCTGATAATGAGGTAATACCTGATCTGCAAAAATTAATCATGCATCTAGAGAGTTCTATGTCAAATGTCACATGAATGAAATTTCTACTCAGTAGATACAACCTAGTCACAAACACTTCTTGGTAGCTGAGTTCAAAATTCAATTTTGGATGTAAGAAACCAAATTTGCCATTTAGTCTACATTGCTATTCTTATTAGATCAAAAAGGAAACTTTTAATCTCCTGAAAGGGCATGTTCACATGCTGACCCCACTGTGACCTGAATGGATTTGAGGGGTGACTAGAGGTTGCGTGATTCTTCGGGAACTCTTGCCAGAGTCCAGTTGCATTTATACTGTTAATCAAATCCCCTATGTCAGTTTCATACTGCTACCCTAGCAAATTACAACACACTCAGTAGTATAACACACAAGTTTAACATTTTGTAACTATGGAGGTCAGAAGTAAAAAATGGGTCCACAAGGCTGCCTAGGAGGTACTAGGTAACAATCCATTTTCTGGCCTATTACAGTTTTTAGAGGTTACCTCCACTCCTTGGTTCAAGGAGCCTTCTTCTGTCTTCCAAGTCAGCAGGGTAGCATCTTCCTTCCTCTCTGAACTCTGTTTCCAGCTCCATATCTTCTTTCCATGTCTCTGACCTACCTATTTCTCTGTTACAAGTACCCTTGTGAATACCCAGATACCTCAGGATAATCTCCCCATCTGAAGATACTTAACTTAATCTCATCTACAGTGTCTCTTTAACCATGTATGTAACGTATTCACAGGTTCTGGGGATTTTGGATGTGGATATCTTTGGGAGGGCAATTATTCAGCCTACCACACCTCCCAAATAGTCAAGGGCCTCTAGAGAAAGAAAAATTAGAGCGACAGAGAGACATTTATTATGATTTGGCTGACATGATTATGGAGGCTGAGTAGTCTCAGATCTGCAGCCCCCCGTACAAGATCCCCAGTAAGCTGGGGACCCAGGAGAGTTGATAGTGTAGTTCCAGCCTGAGTCCAAAGGTCTGAGAACCAGGAGAGCCAGTAGTGTAAGTTCCAGTCTTAAAGCTGGCAGTATTGAGACTCAAGGGTCTATTTTTCATTTCAAGTCCAAAACCAGGAAAAGACCAAAGTTTCAGCTCATGCAGTCAGGCAGAAGATGTTCCCTCTTATTCAGTCTTTTTGTTCTATTGAGTTATTTAACTGATTGGATGAGACCCACCCGCATTAGAAAAAGCAATCTGCTTTACTCAGTCTGTTGATTCAAATGTTAATCTCATTCAGAAACACCTTCACAGTCATGCCCAAAATAATGTTGAACCAAATATCTGGGCATCCTATGCCCTCATCAAGTTGACCCATAACATTAACCATCACAAGGGCAAAAAGATTTGCAGTAGTAATTGGCTACCTTTAGTACCAAGTTTCAGTAATTCTTGCCACTTTCCTGATGCTGGGATAGCTCTATCCAGTGTATTGTGCTCAGCTATGAGTTTCACAAAAAAACCCACAGAGTGGCTTATATCAATTAAGGAATATTTCTGCCTCATACAAGAGGACTCCAAGCACAGGCAGTCCATACTTTCTCATTTTCTCTTCTTTTCCTCCCTTCTCTTCCATCCTTAGGGGTGGCTGATGCATCTCAGGTATCCCTCCAGGATTTCAGGCAGGAAGAAGAACAGAAGGGGAAGCAGCAATAGTCTTTCACTTATATCCCATTCACCAGAACTGAGTAACAGGACCACCTGGGGCTTCCAGGGATTCAGGGATATAAGAAGGATTTCACTTTCTTGTTTTTGCAGGGCAGGAAAGGAAACATGAAAGGAGAAAGTCAGCAACTCAAGTATCTTCTACAATAACCAAGAATTCTAAGCCTTAAACTTCCCTCCTTATCACTCAGTGACTGAATAAGACTGGCCGTCTTATAGTTTAAAAACATGTCCCTTTGCTCACCTAATTTTTCATCAGAATTCCCAATAGGCAAATAAAAATAACCACAGTGTGTTTATGCATCATCAATCACAAAGATTTTAAAATAAAATAGTTTAAACAGACCCAAGTAATAGTTATGATTGTAGTTTTCTTCTAAGCAAATTGATTTTTTTAATCAATTGATCAATTGATTTTTAAAAAAAATCAATTTGATTTTTTTAAAAAAATTAAAGCAACTGAATTAAGTTATCACTCTTTAGGACAGTGTCTGGTGTGTTGGTGTGTAGGTGCACATCACGTCCTCATGAAAATGGCCGTAGATCCAGGGCAGCCATTGAGCCCTACATGTCCATGGCTCCTGTCTCCTGTTGATAGGTTTGATGAAACCCTATTCTCCAATGTGTACCCACTCCTTGGCCAGAGTTGACTCATCTAGGAATGGACAACTGATGAAAATAGTCAGTTTTTTTGGCCTAGGAATTTTAAAATTGGAACAGAAAGAGTACATTTAGTTTCTTCCTGAATGACTGAATTCTAACACACAGAATCAGGGAGCTACTGTTCTCCATGTTTTGTATGTTGACTGGGATCAGAGAAAGGTAGTCCTCAGAGAAAGAAAACAATGAAATTGAAGGTCAGAATGGAGCATGGACAAAACCTAGATCATTCTAGATTATTCTTGGAGCCCAGCCACATTCCTGGGCTTGGCTTGGTTACTGACCTTTAGTCATTATGAGAATACTGGGGTTAGTTCAATGTAATGCTCTGCTATTTATAATTAGATATAACTATAAAATGTAGGATTATTGCCTATGCATAAAAAATTATGTCTGTAAAAGGGCCAATCACCGTGGCTCACACCTCTAATTCCAGCACTTTGGGAGGCCAAGGCGGGCGGATCACCTGAGGTCAGGAGTTTGAGACCAGTCTGGCCAACATGGTAAAACCGCATCTCTGCAAAAAATATAAAAATTAGCTGGGCACGGTGGCGGGCACTTGTAGTCCCAGCCACTAGGGAGACTGAGGCAGGAGAATCCCTTGAACCCGGGAGGCAGAGGTTGCAGTGAGCTGAGATTGCACCACTGCACTCCAGCCTGGGTGACAGAGTGAGACCCTGTCTCAAAAAAAATAATAATAATAATAATAATAAAATAAACCATAACCATTGCTTGCATTAAGTATTTCTAAACTTCAATTAGTAAACAATGGTGAGTAAAAGTAAGCCTAGGATTATAAAGCCTTTTTGTTTTTGTAAAACCGAGGTCACGCCATTGCACTCCAGCCTGGGCAACAGAGTAAGACTCCATCTCAAAAAAAAAAAGAAAAGAAAAAAAAGTCTGTAAAAAGATTACTGCTGTTAGAGGAAATTACTTTGATTAACTGAAAGGCATAGTTAAAACCTCTGGCCTATAATTAATCAAATTGTAGTCTCATTTCTTCATCAATTTCTAATGCATCATACAGTATATCAAAATATGATAAAGTATTTGAAATAGCAATGGTAAAATTCAGAATATATTCATAAAATCTAGAGGAGTGCCACACATCAAGAAGGAAACATAAAATATTTTACAGAAATTAAATGTGTTAATTTTACACTTAATTTAAAACCTCTGGGATAGACTATAGAGAGAGCTTTTGTATAATATAGAGAGATTACTATGGGAAGGTTTGGTTTCAGTTTTGCTAAATTTGAAAATTAAGATATGCCATATTTATATTTCTTACAGGAAACCATCTTTTAGTATTTGATGCAAAAATAATTTTATCAGCCTTACTTTTAATATCTAATTTTAAGATGCTGAAATCTGACAGTTCTGATACTAATTATGTCTTATTTAAAATATAGCTATACTATAAAACACTAAATCCTGGGTCTGTGTTGGTGAGAGATTGTACCGTGTAACATATTACACTGCTAATTCGTAATGTTTCTTTGTGAAATTGCAAGCAGGGCCATCTCAAACATCTTGTTAATGAGCCTTTTCCTGCCTCTCCTGGGAATGCAGATGGGGTTTGCTTCTAGCCCTTCTGGAGGCAAATAAAGAAATAGAACTGACTAGGTTATAAACCCAGATGAAATCCTCATATGAGAAAATTCTCATTTGTGCCATCTGTTCGGGCTGAACGGGAGATGAAATATAAGGTGTCATTGCCACAATCCCTAGAGGACTGTCACCAAGTGATCTTCCTTCAAATTTGCCTTCAACTTATCACGAGCTGCTTTAATTATTTTCCAGTATGTTCACCATAATGTCATCAGCCTTCACTTTCCCCTTGGTTTTTAAATGCATCTGTGACACAGCTGAACAGCTCTTTTCTTGAAATGTGTATCTCTGCCATGAAACTTTCTCAACACCCTTTCAAAATTTTGTCTTTCTTTTTTTTTAATAAAATGTAGCTTTTATTGGGTAAAGGAAAAAAGAAATTCAGCTGCATGATAGAAAGATTCCAGTTTGATCAAAGTGTAACAAGTCTTCCTATTTGCATGAGAGGAGCTTCACTAGTCCACAGGGAGCATTTGGGAACGACTGCTTCAACGGGTTGGTTCTCACTCTCGCGTACATTATCAGCTTCTGGTCAGTCCCAAGAGGTAAGGGCGGAGGGCATGATGGTTCTCACAGAGCTACTTTATAAATAAACTCTATGTGACTTTTCCGGGAGTCTCTTACATTCTTTTATTTTAAAAGATCTGAGCAGAAAATAGAACAGAGGACCATTAAGTGGTGTTGTGTGGTTGTGTGATACATGAAACGGCCTGGTCTATGGAATTGTGATGGGTAACAGAAACAGCATGATTAGGCATTATGTGAAGAGCATGACACACTTCCACCATGGCCTGTCCAATTGGTGTGAGTAAACTGTCCCTGTTTTTCTAAGCATTCATAGGCGTGAGCCCCGATGTAATCCCGCTTAGTCTGGATGAGGTTGTCTGGGAGCATCTTGTGTCTGTACCCATCACAGAAGGGGACAGCAGTGGCGAAACAGGGCATGGGAATGCTGGCTCAGACCCCGGTGCTGACCACCTGCTACCAGCAGTCCTGGCAGTTTTCAACAGCCAACTTAAAGAAGTCTCTAATAATAGGTTCTCAAGTTCTAGGTGTTGATGAAATGCATCCTTTATCTTTCCTAGAAATACACTTCTGATGATGCAGCCTCCCTCCTCCACATCAGGACAATATGACCATAATTGAGGGTCCAACCAAATTCACTGGTTGCCTGTCTTAGCAGTGTAAAGCCTTGAGCGTAAGAGATGATCTTGGAAGCATAGAGGTCATTCCGAATGTCTGCCAGGAATGATTTCTTATCATCATCAAACTAATTCTTTTGGGGACCCTTCAGCTTTTTGCTAACTTGAATTCTTTCATCCTTCAGAGAGGATAAGCACTGAACAAAGACAGCTTTTCCACTGAGGGTGACAGGAATGCCATCTTCCAGGGTGGAGATGGTGGTCCACTTCCTGGTGCCCTTCTGTTCCACGCTGTCCTTGATCTTTGGCAGCAAGTATTTGCCATCAGTATCTTAGAATATCAGCTGTGATTTCAATCAAGAATGAATGGAGCTCTGTCTTATTCTAGTCCTCAAAGGCCTCTGTCATCTTGTTTTGATTTCAATCAAGAATGAGTCGAGCTCTGTCTTATTCCAGTCCTCAGAATCATATGCCATCTTGTTTTGCTCCATGCCCAGCACCTGTTTCATCAGGTGGTAAGCTCCACTGATCAGCTGCATAGCCACATACTCTATCCTATTGTACACCATCTTTACAAAGTGGCCTGCTCCCTCCTCTCCTATCCACTCAGAGGAAAGTTTTTCAGTTTTCTTTTGCAGTGATGCCTTGGAAGATTGTCTTGATAGGGGCCAACTTCTTTGTTCCCTCTTGGCATGAGTTATAGGCCATACTGGGATCCTTTTCCTCCAGCACTAACTTTGCTCTCCACAGATAAAATTTCCTTGGCCTTGTGGTCTCTACATCGTCTTGTGGCATCCCTATATTCGGAATTTCCTCCATCAATGATAATGTCACCAGTGTGCAACAATGATACTAATTTTTTCACGAAATCATCAACAGCTTGACCAGCCTTCACAAGAAAGACGATACGCCTGTGGCTTTTTCAGCTTGGAGACCATTTTTTTCAAGGACTGAACACCAACATCTTTGGTCCCTTTGCCTTGTTGCCAAGGAATCATCAACTTTGGAGACTGTACTATTAAAAGCACAAGCCACAAAGCCATGGTCATTCATGCACAAAATTAAGGTCTGGCCCATGAAAGCCAGTCCAATCAGTGTTATGCCAGTTTGGGCCATGGTGGAAGCATCAGACAGAGTAGAATTGGAGTGGGCAAAGTGTGGAGTGCTCACGGCTCACAGGCAAGTGAAGGATATACCAGCTGCCAGAGTTTTGTCTCTTTAGATGCCTCTTTTTCCTCCCTCACCTGCTAAATAGAAATATTTTTGAAACTTTTATCCTTAGCCATTTATAGAAGCTTAATCTCTGTACTTTCTCCCACGAAGAACACATCTACTTCTTCAGTGTTGGTGACATCTTTGTGCCAATTTCCAAATCCTCCCATAAGATTTTTCTTCTATTCTCTGACCAGCCACCTTGACACTTCCAACTGGATTGGCCGTTCAAATTTAAAAAACTGCAAACCTCACATATCTTTGAGCCCCAAAGCATTTATCTTTATGTCTTTCCTACTACTATTAATGGCAATGCTATATTCACAGTCTCATAGGTTTCAAAAAGGAAATAGCTTTTGATTTTGCCTTCTCTTTCTCTTCTCCTAGTTCTGGTTAGTCTTTCTTTGTAATTTTGTCCCCATTTGTTTATTCCTTTTTATTCCAGTTTTTTGCCACCATTATGTGGCCTTCATAACATTACATTTAGACTATGGCAATTGTTAGGGGATGTCCCTATGTTTCATGACTGTTCACTGCTGCCAGCGAGGCTGAAGCTGCAGTTGTACCTTGGTTACCATGGCACTGCTCCATAACCCAGCCACTATAAGGCAGATGTACTATAAAGACTTTCCAAGTTCAAGACATGAATCCCAGGAGATTTTCCCTTGACTAAATCCCGTGCTTACTTTAGCATAGCACTTCAGAGGCCAGATTCAATGGGAGAAAACAATAGAGAGAACTTCTTGATGTTGCTGGCCTTCTGCAAGGCAGAGGCTTTGCTGCCTTCTTGCAACTTGACCATAAATCAGACTAAATGTCTTTCAGTGGATAGGGGGTGGTTCTAATGGGATGAAGACACAAGTTACTTAATAGTCTTTAGAGATAGTCCATTACTTTTTGCTTTTCCGTCTACCCAAGTCTTCAAATAAAACTTATTGGAGAGCTTTGGTGGGTAGGTAATGACTATTTGTAAGATGAGCAGATTACTGTAAGATTATTTATAAGATTATTAATAAGTACTATAATATTTCTATTCATTACTTATAATAAATAACATATTATTAAATATATATGGCTGGGCATGTAGCTCACTCCTGTAATCCCAGCACTTTGGAAGACCGAGACAGGCGGATCACTTCAGGTCAGGAGTTCAAGACCAGCCTGGCCAACATGGTGAAACCCCGTCACTACTAAAAATACAAAAATTAGCTAGGTGTGGTGACACACACCTGTAATTGCAGTTATTCAGGAGGCTGAGGCAGGAGAATCACTTAAACCCGGGAGGCAGAGGTTCTAGTGAGTTGAGATTGCACCACTGCACTCTAGTCTGGGCAAAAGAGTGAGACACTGTCTCAAAAAATACATATGTGTGTGTGTGTGTGTGTGTATATGTATAATATATAAGAAATACTCATTATTTATGACATCAGTTATAAGATGAATAATAAAGAAAGCTTTGCATTCCCTTCTTCTATTCTTTGTACTATCTGTATTGGATAAGAATAACTCATCAGATGGTTCTTAACCTACCAAATAAAACAGGCATTGGCACATCTTATTAATAGAAACAATCACTTATCAAATATGTTCTAAAGTTATCACTGTGGAACATGCCCTTCTGAAATTAAACAGAGCTAAACAATTTCTGGTATTAATTTGGTTTACACACTTAATCCTATAGCTTTCTGTCTGATAAACCTCCTTCTCTATCTTCTAATTCTATGGTTTGTCGAGGAAAAGGAAGTTAAGCCTTAATTATTGAATTAGCTTATACGTTTTTCTTTAGGAAACAGACACATTTACTAAGAACATGCTAGTTATGGGTACTACCATGTGAGATGTAAATAGCAGCTCCATTAATTCAGAAGTTTTACTATTTCTTTCATGCAATAGTAAAATGTATTGTTTTTTCAAAATTCTATTTAAGACCCTGTTTCCCCTGGTCAGATGAATCTAACTAATCATTTTAACATTTTTGAAAAGCACACTGATTAGCAAAGTAAAGCTTGGGCTTAAAATCTAAACTAGGAGAATTTCTCTTTTCCATTGTAAAATAACTTTTAAAAAAATTTGTATAAATGACTGAAGTACAAATGCAGTTCTGTTACATGTATAGGTTGTGTAGTGGTTAATTCAAAGCTTTAGGGCATCCATCACCCAGATAATGTACATCAAACCCACTAATTACTCATTATCCCCCCACGTAAAATAACCTTCCCTATAGTTGATTATTTGAAAAATCTGAATGTATCTTACAATCAATGTCAGATGAAATTTGCTGCCACCAGGGAGAAGGTAAGTTGATAAGTAGTTGTCAATGACTAAACACATACAAATTTAACAGATGTACAGGCTATTGATCATCCAATTGTCACCTAAATTAAGAGCCTACATGAATAACATCACATTCTGGTAAAGTTTTAATGAACTGCATATCCCTGTCACTTAAAACTTTTTCTAAAATAAATATTATGGTGCAGTCTTAAAGTTATTTTATATTAGGAAGGCTATCTGTTTTAGTTCAGGTGACATATTGAAAGGCTGCAGAAAATTTGGGAGAATAGGTGGAGAATTTCCTAAGATAGCAGAGGTTGATACAACCAATGTAAGCATCATAAAAGGCACCCACAGCATCAAATGTCTATTTGTTGAAAGGTTGCAGCTGGCTTATAAGACAAACTACCTCCCAGTGGTATATCATTTAATTACCAGAAGTAAAACTACAAATTTGGCTAAGTAGAGAGTTCAAATGAATCCCTGGTACTGTTTAGGATGTCTCATGGTTGTGAGTAAGCCTGTGAATAGTGGAGTGGAATGCCACTTGATGTTGCACATGACTGCCAAGGGCCAGCAGTGACTTAGAATAATCTTTACTTCCTAGATATTAAGAAGGCTTAGACCAATCTTTCTCAATGTATGTTGGTGGGCTACATTAGAATTAGCTGAGATGCTTGTTTACAATTGATTGCATCCCTGGGGTCTCCTGCTCCTCCTCAAGGTCATAATATGGAAGGTAGGAGGCAGGAATGTGCATTTTAACATTTGAAGGCTGTCATCCTTAAACTCCTGTGAGTAGTCCCGAAAAATAAAGTGGAATGCAAATATATGTACCATTTATGGTTTATTAAGCTAAAAAGAATACTTTTGAACATTTAATATATATTTTAAGTAAAAAAAAAAAAAACTGTTGTTGTGAATCTTACCATCAATGAATGGTATTTTACAATTAAAGAATGGTAATATTTTAACAATACTGAGCTTACAAGTCTTAAAAAAGAAGGATGACTGATATGGCTATGCCCCATATACATGCTCTAAACTAAGCCACCCTACTCAACAACAGCATGAGGTCCAAGGTGCAGCCTGTGGAACTGGGAAAACAGTTCATTTGTTCGAGGATGTGGTCAAAGTCACCTAAGTTTTGCCAAATTTTTAAACATTGCTTAGGAAAAAACTTCATAGTGAGAACAGAGTAGGATAAATGTAAATCACTCAGGCAACTGCTTGGCAGGGTAAGTATGGGTAAAATGCTCTCAACCAGGATGATTTTACACCTCAGAAGACATTTTTGGTTGTCACACTGGTGTGAAGGAGAGAGGAGATACTGGTAGCCAGAAATGCTGCTAAACATCTTTCAATGCACAAAAGAAGCCCCAACAACAAAGAATTACCTGGCCCAAAACGTCAGTGGTGTCAAGGTTGAAAATCTCTATTCTTGAGAATAACCTTCTGTAACCACCAGATTTTCAGGGCTATTCTGGACAAAGAAATAGAAAAGAAGCCCAAGAGTACAATGTCTGTTTTCTTTCAACAACAGAACAAAGCCATCTGTTAGAAGAATACAGCAGAGAAGAACCAAAGTCCTGACCATTATGCCGAAAACATTCTTTTGTCTCATAAACTGAAAGAAATTCTCAGATTGGCCAGTGATATTCACAAAAGGGCAACATGTCAGTTTGAAAACTGAGATTCATTGAAGAAAATTCAGCAGGAGACAGATGAGACAACAACAACAACGAAATAATGAAATGTCAAAAAGGGAGAGGACGGAAACCCATGATAGAAACAGCAAAAATTACAATAAAGACATAAGTAGCTGCTTTGCTTATGTAGAATAACGTGTACACTAAGGGCTCAAAATAGAAATGAAATAACAACATGAATAACAGCTACTGTCATATTCTATGTTACCTAATTTAATCCTGACAATATCACTATTGGATGGATATCAGTGTTCCTGTTTTCAAAATGAGAAAACTAAGGTATTAAAACTGAACCCCTTCCTTAAATCATATACAAAAATCACTTCAAGATAGATTAAAGACCTAAGTGTAAAACCTAAAACTGTAAAATCTCTGAAAGATAACCTAGGAAATGCCATTCTGAACATAGGCTCTGCAAAGATTTTTTGACAAAAACACCAAAACAATTGCAACAAAACAAAATTGACAAGTGGGACCTAATTAACCTAAAGAGCTTCTCCACAGCAGAAGAAACTATCAACAGGGTAAACAGACAACCTACAGATTGGGAGAATATATTTGCAAACTATGCATCCAACAAACATCTAATATCCAGAATCTATAAGGAACTTAAACAAATAAACAAACAAAAAACAACTCCATTAAAAAATGAACAAAAGACATGAACAGACACTTTTCTTTTGTGTTGTTGTTTAAACATTTTTTTAAACTTTTATTTTAGGTTTGAGAATGCATGCGCAGGTTTTGTTATGTAGGTAAACTCATGTTACAGGGGTTTGTTATACATATTACTTCATCATCCAGGTACTAAGCCTAGTACCCTATAGTTTATTTGTCTGCTAGTCTCCTTCCTCTCTTTCTCCACCCTCAAATAGGCCCCAATGTCTGTTGTTCCTTTCTTTGTTTTCATGAATTCTCATCATTTAGCTCCCACTTGTACGTGAGAACATGTGGTATTTGGTTTTCTGTTTCTGCATTAGTTTGCTAAAGGTAATGGCCTCCACCTCCATCTATGTTCCCAAAAAAGACATGATCTTGTTCTTTTTTATGGCTATACAGGGTTTTGTGGTATACATGTACCACATTTTCTTTATCCAGTCTATCACTGATGGGCATTTAGGTTGATTCTGTGCCTCTGCTATTGTGAATAGTGCTGCACTTAACATGGGTGTACATGTATCTTTATGGCAAAATGACTTACATTCCTCTGGGTATATACCCAGTAATGAGACTGCTGGACCAAATGGTAGTTCTGTTTTTAGCTCTTTGAGAAATCACTATACTGCTTTCCACAATGGTTGAACTAATTTACACTCCCACCAACGGTGTATAAGTGGCACTTTTCAAAAGAAGACATATATGTGGCTAACAAACATATGTTAAAAAAAAGCTTAACATCTCTAATAATTAGAGAAGTGCAAATCAAAACCACAATGAGATACCATCTCATACCAACCAGAATGGCTATTATTAAAAAGTCAAAAAAAATAACAGTTGCTGCGAAGATGTTAGAGAAAAGAGAACACGTATACACCGCTTGTGGGAATGTAAATTAGTTTAACCATTGTAGAAAGCAGTGTGGCAATTTCTCAAAGAACTTAAATCAGAACTAGCATTTGACCCAGCAATCCCATTACTGGGATGTATCCAAAGGAATATAAATCATTCTACCATAAAGATACATGCACACATATGTTCACTGCAGCACTAATCACAATAGCAAAGACATATAAATACTCATCAACAGTAGACTGGATAAAGAAAATGTGATATATATATGTGTGTATATATTTACATACATGTATACACACACACACACACACCATGGAATACTACACAGTCATAAAAAAGAATGAGATCATGTCCTTTGCAGCAACATGGATGGAGCTGGAGGCCATTGTCCTAAGCAAACTGATGCAGGAACAGAAAATCAAATACTGCATGTTCTCACTTATAAGTAAGAAGAAGGGAGAAATAGACACTACTTGAAGGTGGAGGAAGGGAGGAGGGAGAGGATAAAAATCTTACCTATTATCCTTGGAAGCAGTGGCAGTGAGGTGAGTTGAGAATCTAGTGCTTCAGCAACTAACAGCCACGATGGCAGTGTGAGTGATATGTATCACATAGCAGTAGGGCACAGCTTTGTGTCCTAAGCAGATATTCCTGTCAGGGCCTTGTCCATGTTCTCTGCTGGGTAGGCCCCCATTTCCATTCAATTTTTAAAGGTTGATTCTCCAGCATTTTTATCATATCAGTAAAATTCTCCTATTTTTCCAATAACTTATTTTCATCTTAAATTAGCTAGGATCAGTTTCAGTGGCTTGCAAGCAAGAGGGCTGATAGCTTCAGTACTGGAAGGGGAAGATCGGATAACTCTTCTGAGTTAAACATGGGGTTGGAATTTGAAATAAAATGTGAACAACTATCTCACCTCTCCCATTTCAGGGTATTGCCGCTCTGACCATGAGGTGTTGTTTTCAAGCCAGTGATCCTGGGATGAGGAGGAGAAAGGCAATGGAGAGGGAAATGACAGAAGCCTAGATAATACTTATCTGGCATTCAGTGGATTTACATTTCCTTAAAGTAAAATATTTGCACTTTGTCTTTTAAAACGTTGTGTTATGCCCTTTCCCCCACCCCTTGCATTCTTCCCCAAATTATTCTCAAGTCCTCTTCCTTCCTGTCATCCTTGTCTCAGCTCAAATGCCCCTTCTTCAGAGATGGCCTCTCTGACCACCTAAAGTGGTCTCTCATGTTCCTATCTCTCACAAATCCCATTTTATTTTCTCAATAGCACTGACCCTCCCAGATCTATTTGATTATTGTTTATGGGTTTAAATCCCCCAGTCCTGTACCCAATCCTTTCTCCAACTGTATCCCCAATGCCTCAAACAGACCTAGCATAAAGTGAATATATTTTGGATAAATGAGGCAGTGGATGAAGCCCCAACTTCTTAGCCTTTTATATACTCTTTATACTTTCAGAATCGCTGAAATTCCTGTGTGTTTATATTCTTACCATGTGGAGATTAGTGGGTGGGGGAGGAGGATGGACTATTTATTTAGTTGGACAATAATCCACAATTTCTAAAGGGAGAGTTTTAAAAATTAAAGGAATATCTTATCATCTATAAATTTAATTCTCTTTTATTAATACCAAGGTACTATCAAGGAACTTTTGAAAGAAGTTGAACTGTACAGAAAACCTAGTATATAACACTGGTCCCTTTCTCACAAACATACTTTAATTTGATGCAATAAAATATCTTCATGTAAGTAATATAAAAATTGTTTTCTGCGCATATACTGAGTATCATGCACTATGTCCGTTGCTGGAGAAATCATTGTGAATAAGGTAAAGCAGTCTTTGCCCTCAGGGCGCTAAAAATTTTGTGAAGGATCCACATAAGGAAGCTGTTCAAACACATGTGATAATTGATATGACAGATCAATTCAGAGTGCCATGGGAACATACAAGAGTGGTGCTTACCCCAGGCTGGAATGGAAGGTGGGTGATAGGCAGGGAGGCCTAAGCTGGGATCTCCTGGTGAGTTAGCTGCAAGCAGGAGGGATCATGCAAGGGAGTCAGCAGGTGTGAAAAGGAATCACATGAAGAGGTCAGGCTGGACCAGCACATGCTGACCATATCACACACATAGAACCACGATCAGTTCACTGATCCTGGACAGGTGTCAGACACAGCCTGTTTCCTCCAGTTGAGTTCATTCTACCATGATTCCAACCCTTGTGTGTATAAATCCTCTCAATCAATGCACAACCTACATATCACTTCTTCCAGGAAACCATTCCTGATCTTTCAGACATAAGAAACTTCTTTCTCCTTTGAACCCCTGTTGTTTATTGGTTTACTTAGAGACTGTCTCAGATGGCCATGCAGGTTGTGCACTGCACAACTTACCCAAGCATGTGTGGCAGCTAGCTCTACCTACACACAGGTACTTATTCACACATCGTATCTTTCCTGCCAATCTTTAAGCAACTCGAGGGCAATTTCCATTGGCTTTTTCTGTATTTCCTTTTGTGCCAAAAACATTTCACTGGATCTGTTACCCAACTGTCTATATCAGTATGAATTTAGAATGTGAGTGATATATTAGTTCAGTGAGAAACATGAAGAAAACCTATATATATTTTGGAAAATGTATGAGAATTTGTTAAAGGTGTATCGTTAATGGTATTTCGATGTAGTGGGAGTGAGAGACTAATCCTACCCTGCCCAAAGCTCAGTTCAGCTCCTTTCTTTTTAAATTTTGAAATTCACTTTGTGTTATGTTATCTTATGACTTCAAAGGATTCACAAGAACTCAATCTGTTGAATTTACCATTGAGTAACTACGCATTGTTTTCTTCTTTTTCTTTTCTGTTCTTCTTATTTTTAACAGCGCAACAGTCATTTGAACTGTACATCTGTTAACCAGAAGGCCAACCTGACTTCAACTTTTACTGCTTTCCTAATGGCTCTATTGGAAAGCTCTTACATCTTACCACCATCTGGTGCCACTAGCCTCTGAAATCTTTTAGGCAGTCTGTGCTAAAGGGTGTGTGTGTGTGTGTGTTGAAAGACATATTCAGGGATTTTCTTTTCTTGAAATTACCTTCAGTGACTCAGAAAAGTTTAGTTTGTATCTCCTATCCTTATTTTATTAAATTCAGTTAGACCATCAGGGTTATCACTGTTTTGGATGATGTCTAAACTCCATAGAATTCTACATTTCCCTTCTGGTTTTTTTCACACACATACAATCTCAAAAACAAAACCTCTTCTAACTCCCTTTATCTATCTTGGGGATTTGAGAGGCTCCAGGAAACATCCCCCTACCCTCCCACCCAATGATATCATTGTAGGGCTGGGAATTCCCACTTCTAGTTAATCTTTGAGGTTGCATCCGTGAAGGCAACTGTGAAAACACAAATGTAATCTAAAAGCAGCATCACGTTAAGCCCTGAGAGTTTCAATTACTTCATTAAGGGGCACATGGCTGAGGAAACGAGAAGCAGCACAATTTATTACTGACGGAAAAAAGGCAAAGGAAGTGAGTGTTGCCAGATGGTCTCAGTGAAGGCTCTGGACATAAAATAAAAATGTGTAGAAAGGCATGTACACAATATTGGAACCTTGACAATTATCAACATTACATTTTACAGTTGGCAATCAATTATATAACACTTATCAACCTAAAATGTTTTTTCTTTTTTTCCCAAGTAGGTACATTTTTAAAAATTATCAATTTTCTTTCTTACTGACTCGGAACTAAATTTGCTGCATTCATAGAGAGATGGGCTACTCGGGATGCAATAAATCCCCTCTACGTCAGGAGTGCCCTGAAATTCAAACAATATGCAATTGATTTTACCACATTTGGAGAGGTGGTATCTGGGCTGAAAGGGAGAAAACTTATGATAAGTGATAAATTATCAAGATGTGCTCTTACCTTAAGTATAGGGAACATCTTTTCCAAGGGAACAAATATCTAACACCCAGATTTGGATTTGGATTTTTTGAAAGTTTATTCATATATGTAAGTATAGAGACACTGCTTGACTAAATTTGAAGTAAGATTTTACAGTGCGAAGAGCTGCTATATTTTCTGTCTTACCAAGAGTAGTGATTCACCAGATTTCTCAGAATTAGCCCAAATCAGAACATGACAAATGAATTTTCAATAGCAGAACATGCTGTTTATTTGAAGGCTGTATGTATACATTCAGCATTTCAGAAGTAAATGCTTTAGATTATTGAACTGCTAAATAGATCTGCTTTTTAGAATGAAAACCTTAGTATCAAGTTGTTTTCTCAAAATATTTTCAAAGGAAATTATTTATTCAACAAATCTTTTTCTTAAGTGTCTATGCACTGTAATGTGCCAGATACTGTTCTAGGTTCTAGATATGACACCTCAATATGGTACCTATTTATATAGTTAGAAAGATTATGCAAAGAAACAAAGGTGATGAATTAGATGAGAATTTTGACACTAAAGATATTTAAGTCTTTTTGATAAAGTTACCCAATTGTCTTACATTTTATGAATATTGGAAAGATAATACTGATCTGAATTATGTGTTGGTAAAAGAGAAATATTCAGCTTAACCATGCAGTTCTGTCCCACCTGGCTGCTGAACCACAGTAACATGAGTGGGGAACCATGTCTTGTCTAGCTACTCCATACAGAGACATCCTTATTGAGATGCTAGTAAGACTAACATCCAAACAGTAAATTGGTCTAGAAACGTGGGGCTGGCATAGAGAGTAAGTAAGACAGCCTTCTCCTTTAAAAATGTCTGTCCCTAAGGCATGTCAGATAGTGAAAATAACATAATTTGCTTTAATTAGAAAAGTGAAATTTTATTAAATTTTTTTCCTGGGTAGAAATACCAAATCTCCAGATCATTATGAGGCACTTGCCCAACCTAAGTGAAATGTAAATAAAATTGTGTGTCAACGACCTGGCTATCTGTGTTGTTTATAGTCATGAGCATCTAGGGAATAAATAAATTTACAAAGTCACCCAAAAAGGTGACATCTCATGGTGGGCATGGAGAGTGACGAGAGATATAAATAGAGAACTTAAAGGCCAATGTGACCTACTTCACATTTTAGCTGGATTTGCCCTGAATTCATTCTGACTACCCTTCAATCATTTAGCTGTTCTCAGAAATACTGAGTGTAGAGGAAACAAACTGTGAAATTTGGCTGGAAACACATGGTTGTGAAAGGGGAGTAGTAGCCAGAAAAATAATTTAGTATCTTAACAGAAGGCTCTGACTGGCCAGTCAAGTTATTTGGACCTCATTCATTTTTTCATTCAGTGAATACTTATTAAGGATTCATTATGTGTCAGGAGCTGTTTGGAGCAATGAAAACTCAGCATTAAACAAGACAAAGGGGTGGAGAGAAAAAATTAACAAGAAAATATCAGGTGGTGGTAAGAGCTATGAAGATAAAACAGTGGACAGTGATTGAGATCACAGGATTTATTGGGGCTCATACGTGGTCAGGGAAGACCTCTCTAAGTGAGTGACATTTAGGGTGAGACTCTGATGACAAGAAGCAAGCATCCATAAGGAGTTCCAGGGAGAAGAAACAGGCTGTAAAGTGCGAAGTGGTTGTATGACTGGAGAATAATGATCAAGGGGAAGGACAGTTGGCATGATGAGGTCAAGTGAGGTAGACAGCAGATCAGTTTACGGAAGGTCTCTTAGGCCATGGTAATGAGTTTGTGTGTTTCCCTAAATGCAATTGATTTGCTCCAGACCACCACCAGAGTAAATGCCAGAGAATAGGCAAGTAGGCAAAGTAAAAGAAAACTTTATTTACAACCCAATGTGAAGGAGGGGCAAGGTTCACCAGTCTCCGGCGGTGGAGGCCGAGGAAGTCGCTCTGGCGTTCTCGGGCCAGGTTCCTAGGTCCACACACGAGCAGGGGCCAAGGAAGTTCGCACCGCGCGCCGGCGGGAGCGACTTTTATGTCGTGGGCCCGGGAGTGGGAGGGCAGTGGGGGGACATAGGCGGGGAGGGGCGGGGCAGTAGGCGTGGCTAGGCGGGTTCCGGTTTTTCTCCGTCGGAGGTCGGGTTGCGCCTGCGCAGTCGACCCGTGTCTTTCCCAGGCGCGGGAAAGTTAACAATGAAGAACCGGGAAATGTGCCATTTTAGTCCCTTTGTTCTTTTTGTTCCCTCCATCCCTCCATCCAGACAGCAATGGAAGGTTTTAATCAGGGATGTGATAGGATATGATCGACAGATTTTATTTTAAAGTTCATTCTACTGCTGTATGTGAAAAATAGATTTGAGATGGGCAAGGCTAGAAGCAGGGAGACTAGTTTTTGGTAATTAACAAAAGGAATTTTCATAGCTAAATGAGAGGTGCTGGTACCTTGGACAAGGAAGATAGGAAGTGGAGCAAAGAGACAGTTTTTGGATATATTTTGAAGGCAGATCTGATAGGACTTGTTCATGAAGTTTACAAGGGAAAAAGAGGAATTAAGAAAGACTCCTGAATTTTTGGTTAATGAAATGGGAGGAAGCAGGAGGAGACTGGGGTTGAGCAGATTTGATGGGAGTCCAGAGTTCTCTGGGTGATGGGGAGCCATTTAGGTTTTGTTTGTTTGACATTAAAGTGGAAAATGACATGACAAAAGTTGCACTTTCAAGAGATGACACCTATCTGAGATTACGTGTGGAAGGATCAGGGATGCACTTCTAGTCTTAATTCTAACATTAGTTAACAATGTGACAGTAAAAGTTACTTTTTTATTTTTTGTTTTTTGGCTCACTATCATTCATGATTGTTTATTAAAGCTTTGTAAGTACCAGAAACTAGGCAAGGAGTTGTGAACAGCAAGATGAATGAGAAATTTCCTAGTGGAGGAGCTTGCACTGAACCTGAAGTCATTAGCAAGAGCACATCTAACTCTAACACTATTATTATTTACAGTCATGTTTCTGGCACAAGACCAAAGTACTATGGGATTAACAAAATTGGAATGCCTATTTCTGCCTGGGATTATTTTGAGTGGGCTAGGGAGAGGAAGGATTTATCCAGTCTACTTAAAGTTACCCCAGAATCCCTCTGTGTGTGTTGATATGGCTTGGCTGTGTCCCCACCCAAATCTCATCTTAAATTGTAGCTCCCATAATTCCTACGTGTTGTGGGAGGGACCCGGTGAGACATAATTGAATCATGGTGGTGGTTCCCTCCATACTGTTCTCGTGGTGAATAAGTCTTACAAAATCTGATGATTTTACAAGGGGTTTCCCTTTTTGCTTGACTCTCATTCTGTCTCTTTGCCGGCCACCATGTAAGATGTCCTGTTGCTCTTCCTTTGTCTTCCACCATGATTGTGAGGCCTCCCAAGCCATGTGGAACTGGAAGTCAATGAAACATCTTTTTCATTATAAATTACCCAGTCTCAGGTGTGTCTTTATCAGCAGCATGAAAACAGACTATTACAAATGTGGTCTATATATGCCTCACCATTCTCTGAATACATTTTTAATTTTCCCCATCTTCTTCTCCACAGTAACTGATAGTTTTGTTGTTTGCTTTTAGGTCTTCAACTATTACGGCGGGGGGGGCGAACATTACTACATAACTTATCAACAGAGGACACACTGTCATGCATAGGGATGTTAAGCCACTTTGTAGGCAGAGGAAATATTCAGAAGAAGGCCACAGGGCATGGTGAGAAACAGAACATCTGATGTAAAAACTACTTTCAGTAAAGCCAACTTCATTTATTTCTGTGACTCATCGGTTTGTATTTTAAAAGGCCCAAAGCCTTGCCATCAAAGATCTGAAATCATTCATCTGTAGTCCAGAACCAAGCATAGTAAAGAATGGGTACTCAAGAAAGGTTTACTCTTTGTTTGGGGGAGTTGGCAATCCTTGTTTGTTATGGTGGCTGTTGTTGTTTAATTATGACACTAAGACTAAGATAACTGAATAGAAAGCAAAAATTAGAAGGGGTAATAGGAGAAAGCCATTAATCTTCAGCTTTTCCTGTCCTGAGAACTGTTAGGTCATTGTCTTTACTTTTCAGTCCTTCAAATTGTTACTCCTTTGTTGCAACAGATTCCTCAGGGCATAATCGAAAGCTGGCAGATGTCTGCTCCTCTTTGGATAGATGAGAACGAGCAACCAGGCCAACCACAGGAGCACATTACAGGCAGAAGGGCTGCTGTAAACAAAGGCAAAGAGGTGCCTGCAAGTCCCACATTGCCCGGGGGAAGATGGTGTTTTAAAGGAACCATTCCCACCTGACCTAGTTAGAAGGCTACATATTATCATTCATTATCCAATTCCATTTTCCATTTACCATATTTACTTTTATTTCCCCAGAAACCCTTTATTTTCTGCCTAAATAGGAGACATGAGAGAGGAAGGCAGCAACTAAGGCAGACAAATCTGACAAAATAGTATCAGGACGAGGGTGAATGGCAACATGCAACAATATTTCAGGTGTTTCGGTGTGGTTTTTAAATTATTATTATTTTTTTCTCTTGAATGTTTTTAGGTGTTTTAGTGCATATAAATTAGACTATTCTATGAAACTTGCAACAAAATTCTGACCAAAGAGAGTCTATCAGGGCACACTGCCAAAGGTTCTATGCCAGGGATCCCAGTATCTCTCAAAATTGCCCTCAATGGTGTCAGTGGAAGAAAGGTCTTATAGGGAAAGAGAAAACGCAAAAATGGGGTCAATGGCTCCTCAGTGAATTGCTGATATTCCTATTTGTTCTCTCTGTGAAATGGAGCAGAGACCACACCAAGAGCCAAAAAACCCAAATCTAGACTGGCCTCACATCTCATAGCTGAGCTGAGAGCGGAACTGCTCACATGCGGGAAGCAGGAACTATGCTGTGGTGTTGTCTTGCTTGGCCATCATGTCCCTGCTTTTGTAAGTGACTCTGGGCTCTTTTACTTTTTCTTCTCCATTCCTCAAGTAAATCAACTGAAGTAAGCATGATTTGTTTTTCCTTTCTTATCCATTTTCAAAAGAAAACACATCTTTAAAACTCTTGAAATGTTTATAAGGACTCCTTGTGCAATGAAGGGAAAATAAAAAAAATACAGATAAAGATATACATGTATCTTAAAATCACTTATAATCTCACTTCTCAAAATAACTA